>NC_053023.1:437332039-437410407 GCF_003073215.2 Triticum urartu
TTTGGTTTCTTGCCAAACCATAGTTCATAAGGCGTCGTCTCAACGGATTTTGATGGTGCCCTATTTAACATGAATGCGGCTGTCTCTAAAGCATAACCCCAAAACGATAGCGGTAAATCAGTAAGAGACATCATAGATCGCACCATATCTAGTAAAGTACGATTACGACGTTCGGACACACCATTACGCTGTGGTGTTCCGGGTGGCGTGAGTTGCGAAACTATTCCGCATTATTTCAAATGTACACCAAACTCGTAACTCAAATATTCTCCTCCACGGTCATATCGTAGAAACTTTATTTTCTTGTTACGATGATTTTCAACTTCACTCTGAAATTCTTTGAACTTTTCAAATATTTCAGACTTGTGTTTCATTAAGTAGATATACCCATATCTGCTTAAGTCATCTGTGAAGGTGAGAAAATAACGATATCCGCCACGAGCCTCAATATTCATCGGACCACATACATCGGTATGTATGATTTCCAATAAATCTGTTGCTCTCTCCATAGTACCGGAGAACGGCGTTTTAGTCATCTTGCCCATGAGGCACGGTTCGCAAGTACCAAGTGATTCATAATCAAGTGGTTCCAAAAGTCCATCAGTATGGAGTTTCTTCATGCGCTTTATACCGATATGACCTAAACGGCAGTGCCACAAATAAGTTGCACTATCATTATCAACTCTGCATCTTTTGGCTTCAACATTATGAATATGTGTGTTACTACTATCGAAATTCATCAAAAATAGACCACTCTTCAAAGGTGCATGACCATAAAAGATATTACTCATATAAATAGAACAACCATTATTCTCTGATTTAAATGAATAACCGTCTCGCATCAAACAAGATCCAGATATAATGTTCATGCTCAACGCTGGCACCAAATAACAATTATTTAGGTCTAATATTAATCCCGAAGGTAGATGTAGAGGTAGCGTGCCGACCGCGATCACATCGACTTTGCAACCGTTTCCCACGCGCATCATCACCTTGTCCTTTGCCAGTGTTCGCTTAATCCGTAGTCCCTATTTCGAGTTGCAAATATTAGCAACTGAACCAGTATCAAATACCCAGGTGCTACTACGAGCTCTAGTAAGGTACACATCAATAACATGTATATCACATATACCTTTGTTCACCTTGCCATCCTTCTTATCCGCCAAATACTTTGGGCAGTTCCACTTTCAGTGACCAGTCTGCTTGCAGTAGAAGCACTCAGTTTCAGGCTTAGGTCCAGACTTGGGTTTCTTCTCCTGAGCAGCAACTTGCTTGCCGTTCTTCTTGAAGTTCCCCTTCTTCTTCCCTTTGCCCTTTTTCTTGAAACTAGTGGTCTTGTTAACCATCAACACTTGATGCTCCTTCTTGATTTCTACCTCCGCAGCTTTCAGCATTGCGAAGAGCTTGGGAATAGTCTTGTTCATCCCGTGCATATTATAGTTCATCACGAAGCTCTTGTAGCTCAGTGGCAGTGATTGGAGAATTCTGTCAATGACGCAATCATCTGGAAGATTAACTCCCATCTGAATCAAGTGATTATTACACCCAGACATTTTGAGTATATGCTCACTGACAGAACTGTTCTCCTCCATCTTGCAGCTATAGAACTTATTGGAGACTTCATATCTCTTAATTCGGGCATTTGCTTGAAATATTAACTTCAACTCCTGGAACATCTCATATGCTCCATGACGTTCAAAACATCGTTGAAGTCCCGATTCTAAACCATAAAGCATGGCACACTGAACTATCGAGTAGTCATCAGCTTTGCTATGCCAGACGTTCATAACATCTGGTGTTGCTCCAGCAGCAGGCCTGGCACCTAGCGGTGCTTCCAGGACGTAATTCTTCTGAGCAGCAATGAGGATAATCCTCAAGTTACGGACCCAGTCCGTGTAATTGCTACCATCATCTTTCAACTTTGCTTTCTCAAGGAATGCATTAAAATTCAACGGAACAACAGCACGAGCCATCTATCTACAATCAACATAAACAAGCAAGATACTATCAGGTACTAAGTTCATGATAAGTTTAAGTTCAATTAATCAGATTACTTAAGAACTCCCACTTAGATAGACATCCCTCTAATCCTCTAAGTGATCACGTGATCCAAATCAACTAAACCATAACTGATCATCACGTGAGATGGAGTAGTTTTCAATGGTGAACATCGTTATGTTGATCATATCTACTATATGATTCACGCTCGACCTTTCGGTCTCCGTGTTCCGAGGCCATATCTGCATATGCTAGGCTCGTCAAGTTTAACCTGAGTATTCTGCGTGTGCAAAAACTGGCTTGCACCCATTGTAGATGGACGTAGAGCTTATCACACCCGATCATCACATGGTGTCTGGGCACGACAAACTTTGGCAACGGTGCATACTCAGGGAGAACACTTCTTGATAATTTAGTGAGAGATCATCTTATAATGCTACCGTCAATCAAAGCAAGATAAGATGCATAAAAAGATAAACATCACATGCAATCAATATAAGTGATATGATATGGCCATCATCATCTTGTGCTTGTGATCTCCATCTCCGAAGCACCGTTATGATCACCATCGTCACCGGCGCGACACCTTGATCTCCATCATAGCATCGTTGTCGTCTCGCCAATCTTATGCTTCCACGACTATCGCTACCGCTTAGTGATAAAGTAAAGCATTACATCGCGATTGCATTGCATACAATAAAGTGACAACCATATGGCTCCTGCCAGTTGTCGATAACTCGGTTACAAAACATGATCATCTCATACAATAAAATTCATCATCATGCCTTGACCATATCACATCACAACATGCCCTGCAAAAACAAGTTAGACGTCCTCTACTTTGTTGTTGCATGTTTTACGTGGCTGCTACGGGCTTAAGCAAGAACCAATCTCACCTACGCATCAAAACCACAACGATAGTTTGTCAATTTGACTCTGTTTTAACCTTCGCAAGGACCGGGCGTAGCCATACTCGGTTCGACTAAAGTTGGAGAGAAGTCGCCCGCAAGCCACCTATGTGCAAAGCACGTCGGGGGAACCGGTCTCGCGTAAGCGTACGCGTAATGTTGGTCCGGGTCGTCTCGTCCAACAATACCGCTGAACCAAAGTATGACATGCTAGTAGGCAGTATGACTTATATCGCCCACAACTCACTTGTGTTCTACTCGTGCATATAACATCAACATATAAAACCTAGGCTCGGATGCCACTGTTGGGGAACGCAGTAATTTCAAAAAAATTCCTACGCACACGCAAGATCATGGTGATGCATAGCAACGAGAGGGGAGAGTGTTGTCTACGTACCCACGCAGACCGACTACGGAAGCGTTGACGCAACGTAGAGGAAGTAGTCGTATGTCTTCCCGATCCGACCGATCCAAGCACCATTACTCCGGCACCTCCGAGTTCTTAGCACACGTACAGCTCGATGACAATCCCCGGGCTCCGATCCAGCAAAGCGTCGGGGAGGAGTTCCGTCAGCACGATGGCGTGGTGACGATCTTGATGTTCTACCATCGCAGGGCTTCGCCTAAGCACCGCTACAATATGATCGAGGTGGAATATGGTGGCAGGGGGCACCGCACACGGCTAAGGAACGATCTCAAGGATTAACTTGTGTGTCCTAGGGTGCCCCCCTGCCTCCGTATATAAAGGAGCCAAGGGGGAAGGGGCGGCCGGCCAAGGAGGGCACGCCAAGGGAGTCCTACTCCCTCTGGGAGTAGGATTCCCCCCCCCCAAATCCTAGTTGGAATAGGATTCCTCGAGGGGGGGAAGAGAGAGAGGGGGCCGGCCACCTCTCCTTGTCCTAATAGGACTAGGGGAGGGGGGAGGCGCGCGGCCCACCTTGGGCTGCCCCTTTCTCCTTTCCACTAAAGCCCACTAAGGCCCATATAGCTCCCGGGGGGTTCCGGTACTCCGGTAAAATCCCGATTTCACCCGGAACACTTCCGATATCCAAACATAGGCTTCCAATATATCAATCTTTATGTCTCGACCATTTCAAGACTCCTCGTCATGTCCATGATCACATCCGGGACTCCGAACAATCTTCGGTACATCAAAATGCATAAACTCATAATAACTGTCATCGTAACGTTAAGCGTGCGGACCCTACGGTTCGAGAACAATGTAGACATGACCGAGACACGTCTCCGGTCAATAACCAATAGCGGGACCTGGATGCCCATATTGGCTCCTACATATTCTACGAAGATCTTTATCGGTCAGACCGCATAACAACATACGTTGTTCCCTTTGTCATCGGTATGTTACTTGCCCGAGATTCGATCGTCGGTATCCAATACCCAGTTCAATCTCGTTACCGCCAAGTCTCTTTACTCGTTCCGTAATACATCATCCCGCAACTAACTCATTAGTTGCAATGCTTGCAAGGCTTATGTGATGTGCATTACCGAGAGGGCCCAGAGATACCTCTCCGACAATCGGAGTGACAAATCCTATTCTCGAAATACGCCAACCCAACATCTACCATTGGAGACACCTGTAGAGCTCCTTTATAATCACCCAGTTACGTTGTGACGTTTGGTAGCACACAAAGTGTTCCTCCGGCAAACGGGAGTTGCATAATCTCATAGTCATAGGAACATGTATAAGTCATGAAGAAAGCAATAGCAACATACTAAACGATCGGGTGCTAAGCTAATGGAATGGGTCATGTCAATCAGATCATTCAACTAATGATGTGAACTCCTTAATCAAATAACAACACTTTGTTCATGGTTAGGAAACATAACCATCTTTGATTAACGAGCTAGTCAAGTAGAGGCATACTAGTGACACTAAGTTTGTCTATGTATTCACACATGTATTATGTTTCCGGTTAATACAATTCTAGCATGAATAATAAACATTTATCATGATATAAGGAAATAAATAATAAATTTATTATTATTGCCTCTAGGGCATATTTCCTTCAACTATGTCATGAATGTGGCCATAAGATTGATCATTTGGCTTGAAAGCCATGAATCTTCACGCATGATAACTCATTTCTGAGAACAGGTTTTTTTAAATAATTGCCTTATTACAAGTTTATTATTTTTCCTGAAAACTTGGTCACATATAATGACACAATGCGAAGGTTTTCCAATTTTTTGATTTTTTTGAATTTTTTTATGCCTGTTTCAAAATGCGGTCAAAACGGCGGGCTTGACTGTTCCTAGCTAGTGGTTGAATCTTGGAATTTTTTTGATGTTTCTCTGATTAAATACATACTTATGTACCTAGAAATGATTTTTGGAAAAAATAAACAACAAACTATGAGGCAGCTGCAGTTCAAATTTGACCTGGTTCCTACTAAATCAGCGGGAATTTGTCTTTTTCACCAAAGGTGGATCAAAACTTTTGACACCCAACCATTTTGTCAATTGTGCATTAAATATGGCCTAGTATTTTATAAAATTGATTTGGTCCAATTTTGCAACAAATATATGGTAGGTCCTTCTCAAAAAAACTCATTTCGGGCACTCGGAAAATGGAAAATTAATTTTCCGTGCAAAGAAAATAAAAACTCCCTTAGCCAACATTTTTTGGAATTCCAATATGCACCCTTGTGCACAATATGAGATCATTTGAACAAACTATGCCATGAATGTGGCCATAAGGTTGATCATTTGGCTTGAAAACCATGAATCTTCACGCATGATAACTCATTTCTGAGAACACTTTTTTAAAATAATTGACGTATTCCAAGTTTATTATTTTTCCTGGAAGCTTGGTCACATATAATGACACAATGCGAAGGTTTTCCAATTTGTTGATTTTTTTTTGAATTTTTTATGCCCGTTTCAAAATGCGGTCAAAACGACGGGTTTGACTGTTCCTAGCTAGTGGTTGAATCTTGGAAATTTTTTGATATTTCTCTGATTAAATACATACTTATGTACCTAGAAATGATTTTTGGAAAAAATAAAGAGCAAACTATGAGGCAGTTGCAGTTCAAATTTGACCCGGATCCTACTAAATCGGCGGGAATTTGTCTTTTTCACCAAAGGTGGATCAAAACTCTTGACACCCAACCATTTTGTCAATTGTGCATTAAATATGGCCTAGTATTTTATAAAATTGATTTGGTCCAATTTTGCAACAAATATATGGTGGGTCCTTCACAAAAAAACTCATTTCGGGCACTCGGAAAATGGAAAATTAATTTTCCGTGCAAAGAAAATAAAAACTCTCTTAGGCAACATTGTTTGGAATTCCAATATGCACCCTTGTGCACAATATGGGATCATTTGAACAAACTATGCCATGAATGTGGCCATAAGATTGATCATTTGGCTTGAAAGCCATGAATGTTCACGCATGATAGCTCATTTCTAAGAACACTTTTTAAAAATAATTGCCGTATTACAAGTTTATTATTTTTCTGGAAACTTGGTCACATATAATGACACAATGCGAAGGTTTTCCAATTTTTTGTTTTTTTAATTTATTATGCCCGTTTCAAAATGCGGTTAAAACGGCGGGCTTGACCGTTCCTAGCTAGTGGTTGAATCTTGGAAAAAATTTGATGTTTCTCTGATTATATAGATACTTATGTACCTAGAAATGATTTTTGGAAAAAATAAAGAGCAAACTATGAGGCAACTGCAGTTTAAATTTGACCCGGTTCCTACTGAATCGGCGGGAATTTGTCTTTTTCACCAGAGGTGGATCAAAACTTTTGACACCCAACCATTTTGTCAATTGTGCATTAAATATGGCCTAGTATTTTAGAAAATTGATTTGGTCCAACTTTGCAACAAATATATGGTAGGTCCTTCACAAAAGAACTCATTTCGGGCACTCGGAAAATGGAAAATGAATTTTCCGTGCAAACAAAATGAAAACTCCCTTAGGCAACATTGTTTGTAATTTAAATATGCACCCTTGTGCACAATATGAGATCATTTGAACATACTATGCCATGAATGTGGCCATAAGATTGATCATTTGGCTTGAAAGCCATGAATCTTCACGCATGATAGCTCATTTCTGAGAACACTTTTTAAAAGTAATTGTCCTATTACAAGTTTATTATTTTTCCTAGAAACTTGGTCACATATAATGACACAATGCGAAGGTTTTCCATTTTTTTGATTTTTTTGAATTTTTTATGCCCGTTTCAAAGTGCGGTCAAAATGGCGGGCTTGACCGTTCCTAGCTAGTGGTTGAATCTTGGAAATTTTTTGATATTTCTTTGATTAAATAGATACTTATGTACCTAGAAATGATTTTTGGAAAAAATAAAGAGCAAACTATGAGGCAGCTGCAGTTCAAATTTGACCCGGTTCCTACTAAATCGGCGGGAATTTGTCTTTTTCACCAGAGGTGGATCAAAACTTTTGACACCCAACCATTTTTCAATTGTGCATTAAATATGGCCTAGTATTTTAGAAAATTGATTTGGTCCAACTTTGCAACAAATATGGTAGGTCCTTCACAAAAGAACTCATTTCGGGCACTCGGAAAATGGAAAATGAATTTTCCGTGCAAACAAAATGAAAACTCCCTTAGGCAATATTGTTTGTAATTCAAATATGCACCCTTGTGCACAATATGAGATCATTTCAACATACTATGCCATGAATGTGGCCATAAGATTGATCATTTGGCTTGAAAGTCATGAATCTTCACGCATGATAGCTCATTTCTGAGAACACTTTTTAAAAGTAATTGTCCTATTACAAGTTTATTATTTTTTCTGGAAAGTTGGTCACATATAATGACACAATGCGAAGGTTTTCCATTTTTTTGATTTTTTTTTGAATTTTTTATGCCCGTTTCAAAATGCGGTCAAAACGGCGGGCTTGACCGTTCCTAGCTAGTGGTTGAATTTTGGAAATTTTTTGATGTTTCTCTGATTAAATAGATACTTATGTACCTAGAAATGATTTTTGGAAAAAATAAAGAGCAAACTATGAGGCAGCTGCAGTTCAAATTTGACCCGGTTCCTACTGAATTGGCGGGAATTTGTCTTTTTCACCAGAGGTGGATAAAAACTTTTGACACCCAACCATTTTGTCAATTGTGCATTAAATATGGCCTAGTATTTTAGAAAATTGATTTGGTCCAATTTTGCAACAAATATATGGTAGGTCATTCACAAAAGAACTCATTTCGGGCACTCGGAAAATGGAAAATTGATTGCGACCATTTTAGATGGTCATAACGTCATCAAAGCCTGCACTTCGTTCTGATTGGTCTATGGGCATGTCACGCGGATCAAGCATTAGAGACCGTCGGATACTGCTAGATCCAACGGCTCACACCCTTCATCCTCTCCCCACCCACACCCACCCGAAAGTAGCTCCCCTCACCTACACCACATGTCGTTGAGGACACTGACACGTGGGCCTAATTCCTCGCGGGCCCACCTGTCAGTGGCCGAAGGCCACCACTCACCCACCGCACAGCACTCCTCCCCCCTCTCCCCCTCTCCCCCCGCACACCACTCCTCCCCCCATGATCCGCAACCCAAACCCTAACCGGCAAAAATGACAAATCTAACCTATGAACGAAACTATTTCACAAATTAAACTGTGTTCGAAAAAATTTCACCCGACTGACCCTTTTGTATAGCGCCCGACATATAGGCGTCACATTACACGGTGCAACGTCTAGCTCTCAGGCACTACACACCTAGCCAGAGCCGCACCTCAGAATGTCTGAAAAATGCTAAGTCAGTGTGCAACGCCTGAGAGTTAGGCGCTACACTATACAGTGTAGCGCCTAGTGTGTAGGCGTTGCACATGATGCGATATGCAAACCCATGCACAAAGTTAATTTAACACACAGGAGAGGGCAAAGAAACAAGCAGACAAAAGAGCCTGCAGGCAGAGGTACGACGCGCAGCATGTCTGGATGGACATGTGCCTTCATGCATGCATGCATCCATGCAGGAGAAAAAGTGGTATAAGTATACTAGTATAGGTAGTATATATGAACATGGTAAGTGGAGAAAATATTTGGGCCGGGTCCACACCGTGTCATGCATGCATGGGCTTGCCCTGTAGATTATGTCCACACCGTGACGTTGGGTGAAGTCACTAGTGCAACGCCTACACGCTAGGCGCTACACTGTACAGTGTGGCGCCTAACTCTCAGGCGTTGCACATTAACTTAGCATTTTTCAGGTAGTCTAGGATGCGACGCTGGATATGCGTGTAGCGTCTCAGAGCTAGGCGTTGCACAGTATAGTGTGACGCCTAGATGTCGGACGCTACATAAAAAGGTTAGTTGGGTGAATTTTTTTCAAACAGAGTTCAGTTTGTGAAATAGTTTTGTCCATAGGTCAGATTTATCAATTCTGCCACCCTAACCCCTCTCTCCTCTCCCTCCATTGGACCGCCGCCGCCACCTACGGCGGCCGATCCCGCCGCGACCTCCCCTCCCCTCCCACCTCAAGCCGCTCCTCCTCGCTTTCGTGGATGACCACCTGCTCCCGCCGTTCGCGCCCGCGTGCCTGCTCCTCATCTCCTCGCTCCTCGCCCGCGTATCGCAGAGCATCTCATGGCGTCCCCGGCGCGGCCAGCCTCCGTCTCTGGCCCCTTCGGCTCCGCCGCCGACCTCACCATCTTCTCCACTCCGACCACGACGCGGCGGGCGGATCCGGGCCGTGCGAGCGAGACGGCGGCCAGATCCTCGATGGCGAGGACACGCAGCGGTCCCCGCCGGCCAAATCAGGTCCGTCTCCTCCCGCAGCTGAGTCGTTTTACTGGCGATTTGCCTCGCACGACGACGACCTCTGAACCCTTCTCATTGATTTGCTTGGGCGGCCGCCTCTCCCAGCATCGACGGCGCGTGCTCAAAGCCGAGATCCGCCGCGCCAAGGCCAAGCTCCTTGAGGAGGATCCACCCAAGCTACACGCCGGCCATAGCCCCCCACCAGTGAATCTTTTCCGGCCCCGTACGTCCCCACCAGCGAAGGCGACGTCCTCACGCGGATTCGCGTCCTCCTCCCAAAGTAGCCGCCCCCGGCGAGCCATCCTAGTGGCCAGAGGAGGTGGAGGAGCACCTTCCTCCTCTCCCCCAGCGCGTGGGCCAGTGGCTGCTTCCTCTTCCCCGCCTAGAGAACGGGGTGATATTCCCCTCTCTGCCTCCAGATCCAAATCGAAGTTTTTCTATATGCATTTAGCCTCCGCTGAATCTTTGAGTTCCAGTTTCATTTGCGTGTACTTATTACAATTGGTTTGTGTCAATGCAACCTTAGTCCAGATACCATCGTTCCCAGAGAATTCAAATTTCAGTTAGTTCATGTCAGTGTGGCCTTATTAGCATGATTCGACCATGAATCCTTGATATTATCTAGTGCGGCCAATGGGTTACTCGTGGTACCGATTACTCTTATGAAATGGACAGTGCCACGTGCAAATGAACTCAAACATTTTATTTTATTTTGCGGGTACTTTGAGTCTTGACCATCCCAGGTCTGAACCCTGCAACGCAACACAACACTGGTATAGTGCATGCATCCTATTAATGCGAAGGTTTCATATATAGATTGATAATCCATGTGACTTTGACTGAATTGTTGAGTTAGTATATACTTGACCGTCTCCGTCTGGCGCCCACACTCCCTCACACTACGCGTCTTCATCCACTAGGATGGACATGCGCTACGCATTTTACGTAGTATACATCTATGGCGAGGCAGTCAGTAATCGTGGCTGAGTCATCGATACTCACCTAGCAGCCACTTGTTGGCCACTTGATTCAGAGTTTCAAACCATATAACCATGCTTTAGAAGGCTATATTTGGTAATCACCCAAAATGCCTCTCTTTTTTTAGCTGATGAATCGTCCTACATGCACAGTTTGCTTGATGTCCGTGTGTATCCAGATTCCAGAATGTTTGATTGCAACATTCTATTGAAGATAGAAGTATAGGACCAACGTACATGATCTGGAACCTTTTGGTTTCGATTAGTTGCTGCTGCTGATTTAATGCCTATGCTCACGCTGCCGTTGATTAAATGCTTATGTTGTTGCTGCATGCTTATGCTACTGATTCAATGCTTAGGAATTGATTGAATTGAACCTGTTGTAATCCTTCATGCTCTACTTTTATTTAATTTTTGGGTTTCTATTTGATTTTTAGTATATTATATACGGTTCATCTTCAGTTTCTTCTGTAACTTGCTTGGAGCTTAGAATACACAGCCCAACTAGTCTCATATACAACCAAGACCAATGATTCATGCTGAATTCTGTATATATATGTATGTGTTGGATTGGAGAACCACTCGAGGAGGGAGGGAGGAAGCATGGAAGGTCACCATGGACCTCGCCCAACTCCCACCCATCTTCCTGCCTGCAGCTGTAGGTAACCCCGTCCCTCTCCCTGCCTTGTCAGACCTGAAGATGCAGTGTCCAAGATATTCAGTGAACTGTGTGGATTCAGACAGCAATGCTTCAGTTAACTATGTTGATCATGTACTATATTGTTAATCACAAGTTACTGTTTCCTTTCACTGCGTCGTCGTGCCGGTTACTACTACTGTTCCTACATAATCACAAGCATGGATGGATGATTATCTCAGATCAGATGTTGCTAGATTACTTTCTTAGATTGCTGTTGTCACCAAGCCACACAAATCATCTAGTTATATAGAATCCGCTACGCTAGGGTGATGAATGAATGAACAAACAATAATAGGAACATGGGCACCAGGTTTTAGAGGGCTTGTGATTTTGTGGTTGCAGCAAGCCTGCCTTGTACGCCCGACGAGTTTATCCTGTGTATTTTGTCTTGCTAGACAAGTTATCCAGCAATACTAGTGCATAGTAGAAAATTATCATAGATCCTGGCTGTAACCTGCTTTTGTGCTTGTGACTTTGGCCCGCATGATTTTGTGGGGATTTGGTACCAGACTAGAGGTAGAGGCTGATGATTTCTTGTTGTTTCAGTCAAGTGCTTGATAGATAGCTGTCTCATATGCATTTTCCGTTCCTAATGGTGCTTTTTCATTTCCTTGCCAGGCCAAATAAAGGATGTTGTTCTCGGTGGAGTTGCGCTTGAGGATGAGCAGAGAGAGAAATTTAATCAAATCCAATAGGTAGGTTCTTTGTTCTTATCACATGTTGGCAGATTCTATTTGTTGTGCATATGCCAAGTGTGTCTACCTGATTGTAAACATAACTGCAATACTGTATATATGTTGACAGTCTGGTAAAAACTTGTTGTGCCTGGGTTTGTGGATCTTAAAAAAATCATCTATCCTTTCCTTACTCATACAAAAAGCCCAGCTGTTGTTCTTGTAAATACAGACGTGCATACCATCGGCACCTTTACCAAACAGAGAAGGCTCTAGCCACTTCTTATGACAAGAAAAATAGAAGTGCCCCTAAATTTAAACATGTTCCTCTTTACTGAAAACTCATTGTTCTTTTCTGAAATATTGCAAACATCGAGCAGTGGTACTAATTATATAAATTTTATATTGTCTTGGTAGCTTCACTCGTGTCTGCCACTGCTCATTGTCGTGTTGACAGAGCGTTCACCCGATGGCGGAATACCACGCCGCAGCGTGGGCAATCGGTGGTTGCGCTATATACGTGAGGTAACGAACATTACAGGCAGTGGAGAACTTTTAGCTTTTCCACACGTGTATATCTTTAGACAACTTTCAGTTTTCTTTTCATGTGCTGAAACTGAAAGAAATCTTTGATGCTAACTCTGCGTGTGATTATGGCAGTGACAAACCTGAAAACCATGACTTCGATCTGCTGAGGAAGCTTGTGTTTCCTGATGGATCAATCCTGCGAGCCAAACTGCCCGGGAGACAAACTGCACTACCGTTGTCGCGGAAATTCCGTGTGATGGAAGCTTCTAGAGCCTGCTGGTACTTCCTAGCCAGAAGCCCCACGAGCTCGACGTCCAGCCCTACAACCACCACCCCACGCACAAGGTCACTCCCTGCTCCCTCCTGTTCATTTATCTGTCCAGCGCAATCCTACATTCCTACCACTACTGTTGCTGTTGAAATCGAGATGCTACCCTCATCCTGCTGCTGTCTGTCAATCGAATAAAACTACACAGAGAATGAATGAGTTTGCAACCCTTCCTAATTTTTTGTTGTTGTTCTATTTTGAAATTGACGCAGTAGGTGCTTTGCTCTTGCTCACGTGTAGCACCATCTCCGACGCGGTGGTGCTAGTAGCAGATGTGCCATAATTCATGTGTAAGGAAATGTATTCCTGAGATGATTTTGTTATGTTATCTAAACCTGGGAGATGTGTTATGTGATGTGATATGATGGATGATTTGAATTCGACATTGAGTTTTCCTGATTTGAATATGAAACAATGTCAGATGCGTGTGTGTAACTGGATTAAAGAGGTCTTGTGCCCAAACTATTTTGTCGAAACATTTATTTCAAAATTCGAGATCTAATACTGGACAACTAATTGGGCTGAAAAAGGCCACATCCCAACAAGCATTGGTCTGTTTAAAAAGTGAAACAAAAAAAGCCTCAGAAAATAATAAAAATCAAAAAGGCCGAGGCCCCCTAATATGGAAGTATGGCCCACGCAGAAATTACCAGGGAAAACATACTAAATGGGCTGAATTAATGGGCTCAGCCCATATAGACACCTAATCGGACCGGGCTGAATCTTATCAACGACCTTTTCAATTGGTCGCAATTTTGCCATGTCAGATTGCCACGTCGGATCCGACGTGGCCTGGGCAGACAGCTAGCGACCAAAACAGAAGGTCATAGAATCAATGACCTTTTGTTTTGGTCGTGGAATTCCATGACCTTCTCACAGAGAAGGTCGTTAATTTCAGTTTCCATGTCTCACAGAGAAGGTGTTAGTTTCAGTTTACGACCGTCAGCTTTTGACCATCTGTTTTTGTCACAAAAAGGTCACAAATGAAAAACAATGACCTTTTAGTGACCAATAGTGATGGTCGCAAGTTGACATATTTCTTGTAGTGGTACTTATTCAATCTCGCTTGTCTCCCTGTGTTGTTTTCATTTACCCTGTCATAGTTCTTTCTCGTGGTTATGTATCATAGATCTTATCCTTTGTTTCTCTCATGTTGCCGCATCTGTTAGCATATTGCATTTCCATCATCATTGTCAAACCTGTGATATCTTATGGTGGTACCATCATTGCCTCTTTCCTCGATAGATACGTTCCTAGATAAAGTGCTTGTTTAAGTTTTTATCTACCGAATCATATTTCCACCGCTGTGTTTGGGATCAATTTAAAACATTCAAAAGAATTTTTGAATCTCCCATTCACCCCCTCTGGTTGATATACTCTCGGTCCCAACAAGTTTCATTGTTGATGACATGACTAGGCAAGATGTTGATAAGATGAACAGTGTAAGAAAGGCTTTATCCCAAAATTTGAGTGACATAGAGGTAGCAGCAAGTAAAGTCATGCCTACTTGAACTTATGCCTATGCTTTCTGTGAAACCATTCTGTTGATGAGCATGTGGACAAGAAACATGATGGGAGATTCCTATTTGCTAAAAAAAGGAATTGAGTTTTTTGTATTCACCATGCCAATCAGATTGGTCAACAAGAATCTTACTATCTGATACGTCTCCAACGTATCTATAATTTATGAAGTATTCATGCTATGTTTAAAACAATTTTATATGGTTTCGGTATGATTTGAATGGAACTAACCCGGACTAATGCTGTTTTCAGCAGAACTGCCGTGGTGTTGTTTTTTGTGCAGAAATAAATGTTCTCCAAATGCAACGAAACTTTTTGACGATTTTTTTGGAACAAAGGAGGCACTAGAAGCTTCGTGGGAGGACCGAAAGGTGAAGGAGGTGAGCACAACCCACCAGGGCGCGCCAGGTGCCTTGCCTGTGTGGTGGTTGATAACCCACGTATAGGGGATCACAACAGTTTTCAAGGGTAGAGTATTCAACCCAAATTTATTGATTCGACACAAGGGGAGCCAAAGAATATTCTCAAGTATTAGCAGCTAAGTTGTCAATTCAACCACACCTGAAAGACTTAATATCCGCAACAAAGTATTTAGTAGCAAAGTACTATGGAAGTAGCGGTAATGGTGGAAAAAGTAACAGTAGTAGTTTTGTAGCAATTGTAACAGTGGCAACGGAAAAGTAACTTAACAAAGATCAATATGAAACAAGCTCGTAGGCAGTGGATCAATGATGGATAATTATGTTGGATGGCATTAATCACGCAACGGTTATAACATAGGGTGACACAGAACTAGCTCAAACTCATCAATATAATAATGTAGGCATGTATTTCGAATAGTCATACGTGCTTATGGAAAAGAACTTGCATGACATCTTTTGTCCTACCCCCCCAGTGGCAGCGGGGTCCTATTGGAAACTAAGGGATATTAAGGCCTCCTTTTAATATAGTACCAGACCAAAGCATTAGCACTTAGTGAATACATCAACTCCTCAAACTACGGTCAACACCGGGAAGTGTACTGACTATTGTCACTCCGGGGTTGCCGGATCACAACACGTAGTACGTGACTATAACTTGCAAGATAGGATCAAGAACACAAATATATTCATGAAAACATAATAGGTTCAGATCTGAAATCATGGCACTCGGGCCCTAGTGACAAGCATTAGGCATAGCAAAGTCATAGCAACATCAATCTTAGAACATAGTGGACACTAGGGATCAAACCCTAACAAAACTAACTCGATTACATGGTAAATCTCATCCAACCCATCATGGTCCAGCAAGCCTATGATGGAATTACTCACGTACGGCGGTGAGCATCATGAAATTGGTGATGGAGGATGGTTGATGATGACGATGGCGACGATTTCCCCTCTCCGAACCCCAAAACTGACTCCAGATCTGCCCTCCCGAGGAAGAACAGGGCTTGGTGGCGTCTCCGTATCGTAAAACGCAATGAATCCTTCTCTCTAATTTTTTTCTCCCCGAACGTGAATATATGGAGTTGGAGTTGAGGTCGGTGGAGGTCCAGGGGGCCCACAAGGATGGAGGGCGCACCCCAACCCTTGTGGCCAGGGTGTGGGCCCCTTCTCTTGATTCTTTCGTCAATATTTTTTATTAATTACAAAAATCATCTGCGTGAAGTTTCAGGTCATTCCGAGAACTTTTATTTCTGCACAAAAATAACACCATGGCAATTCTGCTGAAAACAACGTCAGTCCGGGTTAGTTCCATTCAAATCATGCAAATTAGAGTCCAAAATAAGGGCAAAAGAGTTTGGAAAAGTAGATACGACGGAGATGTATCAACTCCCCCAAACTTAACCCATTGCTTGTCCTCAAGCAATTCAGTTGACAAACTGAAAGTGATAAAGAAATACTTTTACAAACTCTGTTTGGTATTGTTGTTGCAAATATGTAAAGCCATCATTCAAGCTTTCAGGAAAGAACTAACCATATTCACAATAAAGTTTAGGTCTCACAATTACTCATATCAATGGCATAATCAACTAGCGAGTAATAATAATAAATCTCGGATGACAACACTTTCTCAAAACAATCATGATATAATATAACAAGATGGTATCTCGCTAGCCCTTTCTGAGACCACAAAACATAAATGCAGAGCATCCCTGAAGATCAAGGACTGACTAGACATTGTAATTCATGGTAAAAGAGATCCAGTCACAGTCATACTCAATATAAATTAATGACAATGCATACAAATGACGGTGCTGCTCTCTAACTAGTGCTTTTTACAAGAGGATGACGACTCAGCAATAAAAGTAAATAGATAGGCCCTTCGTAGAGGGAAGCAGGGATTTGCAGAGGTGCTGGAGCTCGAGTTTTTGAAATAGAGATAAATAATTTTTTGAGCGGTATGCTTTCATTGTCAACATAACAACCAAGAGATCTCAGTATCTTCCATGCTACATACATTATAGGCAGTTCCCAAACAGAATGGTAAAGTTTATACTCCCCCACCACCAATAAGCACACTCCACGGCTGGTCCGAAACAACGGGTACCGTCCAACTAACAACAGTCCTGGGGGAGTTTTGTTTGCAATTATTTTGATTTGATTTTAGGATGGGACTGGGCATCCCAGTTACCCGCCATTTTCTTGTGAATGATGAGTGGAGTCCACTCATCATGAGAATAACCCACCTAGCATGGAAGATACTAATAGCCCTAGTTGGTACATGAGTGATTTGAGCATACAAAACAGATTATCATTTGAAGGTTTAGAGTTTGGCACATGCAAATTTACTTGGAATGCCAGGTAAATACCGCATGTAGGAAGGTATGGTGGACTCACATGGAACAACTTTGGGGTTTATGGAAGTGGATGCACAAGCAGTATTCCCGCTTAGTACAAGTGAAGGCTAGAAAAATACTAGGAAGCGACCAACTATAGAGCGACAATAGTCATAAACATGGATTGAGATTAACCATCATTGAATGCAAGCATGAGTAGGATATAAATCACGCCTGCTCCAGCCTCCCCTGGCCGGCTGTGCTGCCGCGCAGGCCTCACCGCCTGACCATACTACTACTGGCCAGGCCTTCCCTCTACTCACCCACACCCCCTGTTATTCTCCGGAGACGGCAGCCTCAAACCGCAGCCGAAGCAGTCAACCCTCGTACTCCTCTCCGTGTGGGCATCCACTGCTGCGTATTCCCCAGCTCCGGGTCATTCCCTTCCTAGGTCGCGCTGTCGTTCACCACCTTCGTGCTCTCGGGCGGTGCGGCATCATCAACGCGGTCAACAAACGACAACCATCAGAAGAGCACTGTAAGTGGAGAGGCTGACAGTTGGGTCCATGGCCGCACGCAAGGAAGCGCCTCCTTATTACGTGCAAAATAATGATTCCTGCACTTGACACCTCGGACCTACCGGAAGGGCCTCTGTATTTTGTGAAAAAAGGTTTCCCCCTGACAGCTGGGACCCACCGGCTTTATCTTCGCACAGAAGGAACTGCCTTCTTAGCCCCTGACAGCTGGGACCCACTAGATTGAAGCGAAGGTAGCGTTATCTATCCAGCCGCGAATGTGTGCGTGTTGGGGAACGCAGTATTTCAAAATTTTCCTACAATCACACAAGATCTATCTAGGAGATGCATAGCAACGAGAGGGAAGAATGTGTTTCTGTACCCTCGTAGACCGAAAGCGGAAGCGTTTAGTAATGCTATCTCTTGAGCACTGCGTTGGTTTTCCCTTGAAAAGGAAAGGGTGATGCAGCAAAGTAACGTAAGTATTTCCCTCAGTTTTTGAGAACCAAGGTATCAATCCAGTAGGAGGCCATACGCAAGTCCCTCGTACCTACACAAACAAATAAGAACCTCGCAACCAACACGATAAAGGGATTGTCAATCCCTTCACGATCACTTGTGAGAGTGATATCTGATAGAGATGATAAGATAATATTTTTGGTATTTTTATGATAAAGATTAAAAGTAAAGATTGCAAAGCAAAATAGATTGGAAACTTATATGATAAAAGATAGACCTCGGGGCCATAGGTTTCACTAGTGGCTTCTTTCAAAATAGCATAAGTATTACGATGGGTGAACAAATTACTGTCGAGCAATTGATAGAAAAGCGAATAATTATGAGAATATCTAGGCATGGTCATGTATATAGGCATCACATCCGTGACAAGTAGACCGACTCCTGCCTGCATCTACTACTATTACTCCACACATCGACCGCTATCTAGCATGCATCTAGAGTATTAAGTTCATAAGAACAGAGTAACACATTAGGTAAGATGACATGATGTAGAGGGATAAACTCAAGCAATATGATATAAACCCCATCTTTTTATCCTCGATGGCAACAATACAATATGTGTCGTTTCCCTTTGTGTCACTGGGATCGAGCACCGCAAGATTGAACCCAAAGCTAAGCACTTCTCCCATTGCAAGAAAGATCAATCTAGTAGGTGATGTCTACTACACAACCTTCTTCTTGTAGACGTTGTTGGGCCTCCAAGTGCAGAGGTTTGTAGGACAGTAGCAAATTTCCCTCAAGTGGATGACCTAAGGTTTACCAATCCGTAGGAGGCGTAGGATGAACAAGGTCTCGCTCAAGCAACCCTGCAACCAAATAACAAAGAGTCTCTTGTGTCCCCAACACACCCAATACAATGGTAAATTGTATAGGTGCACTAGTTCGACGAAGAGATGGTGATACAAGTGGTATATGGATAGAAGATAAAGGTTTTTGTAATCTGAAAATATAAAAACAGCAAGGTAACTAATGATAAAAGTGAGCACAAATGGTATTGCAATGCGTTAAAACAAGGCCTAGGGTTCATACTTTCACTAGTGCAAGTTCCCTCAACAATAATAACATAATTGGATCATATAACTATCCCTCAACATGCAACAAAGAGTCACTCCAAAGTCACTAATAGCGGAGAACAAACAAAGAGATTATGGTAGGGTATGAAACCACCTCAAAGTTATTATTTCCAATCAATCCGTTGGGCTATTCCTATAAGTGCCACAAACAGCCCTAGAGTTCGTACTAGAATAACACCTTAAGACACAAATCAACCAAAACCCTAATGTCACCTAGATACTCCAATGTCACCTCAAGTATCCGTGGGTATGATTATACGATATGCATCACACAATCTCAGATTCATCTATTCAACCAACACAAAGTACTTCAAAGAGTGCCCCAAAGTTTCTACCGGAGAGTCAAGACAAAAACATGTGCCAACCCCTATGCATAGGTTCATGGGCGGAACCCGCAAGTTGATCACCGAAACATACATCAAGTGGATCAATATATAGAATACCCCATTGTCACCATGGGTATCCCACGCAAGACATACATCAAGTGTTCTCAAATCCTTAAAGACTCAATCCGATAAGATAACTTCAAAGGAAAAAGTCAATCCATTACAAGAGAGTAGAGGTGAGAAACATCATAGGTTCCAAATATAATAGCAAAGCTCGCGATACATCAAGATCGTGCCACCTCAAGAACACGAGAAAGAGAGAGAGAGAGATCAAACACATAGCTACTGGTACATACTCTCAGCCCCGAGGGAGAACTACTCCCTCCTCGTCATGGAGAGCACTGGGATGGTGAAGATGGCCACCGAAGAGGGATTCCCCCTCCGGCAGGGTGCCGGAACGGGTCTAGATTAGTTTTCGGTGGCTACGGAGGCTTCTGGCAGTGGAACTCCTGATCTATTCTGTTCCCCGAATTTTTTAGGGTATATGGGTATATATGGGAGGAAGAAGTACGTCGGTGGACCTGCGGGTTGTCCACGAGGCAGGGGGCGCGCCCAGGGGGTGGGCGCGCCCCCACCCTCGTGGGCAGCCCGGGACTTTCCTGGTCCAACTCTGATACTCCGTGGGCTTCTTCTGGTCCAAAAATAAGTTCCTTGAAGTTTCAGGTCAATTGGATTCCGTTTGATTTTCCTTTTCTGCGATACTCTAAAACAAGAAAAAACAGAAACTGGCATTGGGCTCTAGGTTAATAGGTTAGTCCCAAAAAATAATATAAAAGTGCATAATAAAGCCCATAAACATCCAAAACAGATAATATAATAGCATGCAACAATCAAAAATTATAGATACGTTGGAGACGTATCAGCATCCCCAAGCTTAATTCCTGCTCGTCCTCGAGTAGGTAAATGTTTAAAACAGAATTTTTGATGTGGAATGCTACCTAACATATTTCTCTAAGTAATTCTTCTTTATTGTGGCAAGAATATTCAGATCCATAAGATTCAAGACAAAAGTTTAATATCGACATAAAAATAATAATACTTCAAGCATACTAACTAAGCAATTATGTCTCTTCAAAATAACATGGCCAAAGAAAGTTATCCCTACAAAATCATATAGTCTGGCTATGCTCCATCTTCACCACACAACGTATTCAAATCATGCACAACCCCGATGACAAGCCAAGCAATTGTTTCATACTTTTGATGTTCTCAAACTTTTTCAATCTTCACGCAATATATGAGCATGAGCCATGGATATAGCACTATAGGTGGAATAGAATGGTGGTTGTGGAGAAGACAAAAAGGAGAAGATAGTCTCACATCAACTAGGCGTATCAACGGGCTATGGAGATGCGCATTAATAGATATCAATGTGAGTGAGTAGGGATTACCATGCAATGGATACACTAGAGCTATAAATGTATGAAAGCTCAACAAAGAAACTAAGTGGGTGTGCATCCAACTTGCTTGCTCACGAAGACCTAGGGCACTTGAGGAGGCCCATTGTTGGAATATACAAGCCAAGTTCTATAATGAAAGATTCCCACCAGTATATGAAAGTGACAAAACAAGAGACTATCTATCATGAAGATCATGGTGCTACTTTGAAGCACAAGTGTGGAAAAAGGATAGTAGCATTGTACCTTTTTTGGGCCTTCCTCTTTTTTGGCCTTTCTCTTCTTCTTTTTTGGGACAATGCTCCATTATTGATGATCATCACACTTCTATTTATTTACAACTCAATGATTACAACTCGATACTAGAACAAAGTATGACTCTATATGAATGCCTCTGGCGGTGTACCGGGATGTGCAATGACTCATGAGTGACATGTATGAAAGAATTATGAACGGTGGCTTTGCCACAAATACAATGTTAACTACATAATCATGCATAGCAATATGACAATTATGGAGCGTGTCATAATAATGGAACGGTGGAAGGTTGCATGGCAATATATCTCGGAATGGCTATGGAAATGCCATAATAGGTAGGTACGGTGGCTATTTTGGGGAAGGTATATGACGGGTTTATGATACTGGCGAAAAGTGCGCGGTATTAGAGAGGCTAGCAATGGTGGAAGGGTGAGAGTGCGTATAATCCATGGACTCAACATTAGTCATAAAGAACTCACATACTTATTGCAAAAATCTATTACTTATCGAAACAAAGTACTACGCGCATGCTCCTAGGGGATAGATTGGTAGGAAAAGACCACCGCTCGTCCCCGACCGCCACTCATAAGGAAGACAATCAAAATATAAATCATGCTCCGACTTCATCATATAACGGTTCACCATACGTGCATGCTACGGGAATCACAAACTTCAACACAAGTATTTCTCAAATCCACAACTACTCAACTAGCATGACTCTAATATCACCATATCCATATCTCAAAACAATTATCAAGTATCAAACTTCTCTTAGTATTCAATGCACTTCATATAAAAGTTTTTATTATATCCCTCTTGGATGACCATCATATTAGGACTAAATTCATAACCAAAGCAAATTACCATGCTGTTTAGGACTCTCAAAATAATATAAGTGACACATGAGAGTTCATCTTTTTCTATAAAATAAAACCACCACCGTGCTCTAAAAGGATATAAGTGAAGCACTAGAGCAACGACAAACTACTCCGAAAGATATAAGTGAAGATCAATGAGTAGTTGAATAATTATGTAACTATGTGAAGACTCTCTAACATTTAAGAATTTAAGATCTTGGTATTTTATTCAAACAGCAAGCAAAACTAAATAAAATAAAATGACGCTCCAAGCAAAACACATATCATGTGGTAAATAAAAATATAGCTCCAAGTAAAGTTACCGATGAACGAAGACGAAAGAGGGGATGCCTTCCGGGGCATCCCCAAGCTTAGGCTCTTGGTTGTCCTTGAATATTACCTTGGGGTTCCTTGGGCATCCCCAAGCTTAGGCTCTTGCCACTCCTTATTCCATAGTCCATCGAATCTTTACCCAAAACTTCAAAACTTCACAACACAAAACTTAACAGAAAACTCATAAGCTCCCTTAGCGAAAGAAAACAAAACACCACTTCAAGGTACTGTAATGAAATCATTCTTTATTTGTAATGGTGTTAAACCTACTGTATTCCAACTTCTCTATGGTTTATAAACTCTTTTACTATCCATGGACTCATCAAAATAAGTAAATAACACATGAAAAACAGAATCTGTCAAGAACAGAACAGTCTGTAGTAATCTGGATAAACGTATACTTGTGGAACTCATAAAATTCTCAAATAAATTTTTGGACGTGAGGAATTTATCTATTAATCATCTGCAAAAATAATTAACTATGTAGAACTCTCCAATAAAAAATGTAAGCAATTCTCGTGAGCGCTAAAGTTTCTATTTTTACAGCAAGATCAACAAGACTTTCCCCAAGTCTTCCGAACGGTTCTACTTGGCACAAACACTAATTAAAACACAAAAAACACAACCAAAACAGAGGCTAGATAAATTATTTATTATTAAACAGGAGCAAAAATCAAGGGAAAAAATAAAATTGGGTTGCCTCCCAACAAGCGCTATCGTTTAACGCCCCTAGCTAGGCATGACTATTTCAATGATGCTCATATAAAAGATGAATTGAAACATAAAGAGAGCATCATTAAGAATATGACTAGCACATTTAAGTCTAACCCACTTCCTATGCATAGGGATTTTGTGAGCAAAGAACTTGTGGGAACAAGAATCAACTTGCATAGGAAGGCAAAACAAGGATAACTTCAAAACTTTAAGCACATAGAGAGGAAACTTGATATTATTGTAGTTCCTACAAGCATATATTCCTCCCTCATAATAATTTTCAGTAGAATCATGAATTAATTCAAAAATATAGCCAGAACCTAAAGCATTCTTTTCATGATCTACAAGCATAGAAATTTTATTACTCTCCACATAAGCAAAATTCTTCTCATGAATAATAGTGGGAGCAAACTCAAAAAAATAACTATCATGTGAGGTATAATCCAATTGAAAACTAAAATCATGATGACAAGTTTCATGGTTATCATTATTTTTTATAGCATACAAGTCATCACAATAATCATCATAGATAGCAACTTTGTTCTCATAATCAATTGGAACCTCTTCCGGAATAGTGGATTCATCACAAAATAAAGTCATGACCTCTCCAAATCCACTTTCATCAATATAAGCATCATAAATAAGAGGCATGCTTTCATCATAATAAATTTTCTCATCAAAACTTGGGGGACAAAAAAATATCATCTTTATCAAACATAGCTTCCCCAAACTTGTGGCTTTGCATATCATTAGCATCACGGATATTCAAGGAATTCATACTAACAACATTGCAATCATGCTCATCATTCAAATATTTAGTGCCAAACATTTTAATGCATTCTTCTTCTAACACTTTGGCACAATTTTCCTTTCCATCATACTCGCGAAAGATATTAAAAAGATGAAGCGTATGAGGCAAACTTAATTCCATTTTTTTGTAATTTTCTTTTATAAACTAAACTAGTGATAAAACAAGAAACTAAAAGACTCGATTGCAAGATCTAAAGATATACCTTCAAGCACTCACCTCCCCGGCAACGGCACCAGAAAAGAGCTTGATGTCTACTACACAACCTTCTTCTTGTAGACGTTGTTGGGCCTCCAAGTGCAGAGGTTTGTAGGACAGTAGCAAATTTCCCTCAAGTGGGTGACCTAAGGTTTATCAATCCATAGGAGGCGTTGGATGAAGATGGTCTCTCTCAAGCAACCCTGCAACCAAACAACAAAGAGTCTCTTGTGTCCCCAACACACACAATACAATGGTAAATTGTATAGGTGCACTAGTTTGGCGAAGAGATGGTGATACAAGTGGTATATGGATAGAAGATAAATGTTTTTGTAATTTGAAAATATAAAAACAGCAAGGTAACAATGATAAAAGTGAGCACAAATGGTATTGCAATGCGTTAAAACAAGGCCCAGGGTTCATACTTTCACTAGTGCAAGTTCCCTCAACAATAATAACATAATTGGATCATATAACTATCCCTCAACATGCAACAAAGAGTCAACAAACGAAGAGATTATGGTAGGGTACGAAACCACCTCAAAGTTATTCTTTCCAATCAATCCGTTGGGCTATTCCTATAAGTGCCACAAACAGCCCTAGAGTTCGTATTAGAATAACACCTTAAGACACAAATCAACCAAAACCCTAATGTCACCATGATACTCCAATGTCACCTCAATTATCCGTGGGTATGATTATACGATATGCATCACACAATCTCAGATTCATCTATTCAACCAACACAAAGTAATTCAAAGAGTGCCCCAAAGTTTCTACCGGAGAGTCAAGATGAAAACGTGTGCCAAACCCTATGCATAGGTTCATGGGCGGATCCCGCAAGTTGATCACCAAAACATACATCAAGTGGATCAATAGAATACCCCATTGTCACCACGGGTATCCCATGCAAGACATACATCAAGTGTTCTCAAATCCTTAAAGACCCAATCCGATAAGATAACTTCAAAGGGAAAACTCAATCCATTACAAGAGAGTAGAGGGGGAGAAACATCATAGGATCCAAATATAATAGCAAAGCTCGTGATACATCAAGATCATGCCACCTCAAGAACACGAGAGAGAGAGAGAGATCAAACACATAGCTACTGGTACATACCCTCAGCCCCGAGGGAGAACTACTCCCTCCTCGGCATGGAGAGCACCAGGATGATGAATATGGCCACCGGAGAGGGATTCCCCCTCCGGCAGGGTGCCGAAACGAGTCTAGATTGGTTTTCGGTGGCTACGGAGGCTTCTGGTGGCGGAACTCCCAATCTATTCTGTTCCCCGAAGTTTTTAGGGTATATGGGTATATATGGGAGGAAGAAGTACATCGGTGGACCTCCGGGCTGTCCACGAGGCAGGGGGGCGCGCCCCCACCCTCGTGGGCAGCCCTGGACTCTCCTGGTCCAACTCCGATACTCCGTGGGCTTCTTCTGGTCCAAAAATAAGTTCCGTGAAGTTTCAGGTCAATTGGACTCCGTTTGATTTTCCTTTTCTGTGATACTCTAAAACAAGGAAAAAACAGAAACTGGCACGGGGCTCTAGGTTAATAGGTTAGTCCCAAAAAATAATATAAAAGTGCATAATAAAGCCCATAAACATCCAAAACAGATAAAGTAATAGCATGGAACAATCGAAAATTATAGATACGTTGGAGATGTATCAGTAGGCCAAACCAAACTGATAATTCGAAGAGACTTGCAAAGATAACCAATCATACAAAAAAGATTTCAGAGAAGAATCAAATATTGTTCATAGATAGACTTGATCATAAACCCACAATTCATCGGATCTCGACAAACACACCGCAAAAAGAGTTACATCAAATAGATATCCAAGAAGATCGAGGAGAACTTTGTATTGAGATTCAAAGAGAGAGAATAAGCCATCTAGCTAATAACTATGGACCCGAAGGTCTGAAGTAAACTACTCACACATCACCGGAGAGGCCATGGAGTTGATGTAGAGGCCCTCCGTGATCGATGCCCCCTCCGACGGAGCTCCGGAAAAGGCCCCAAGATGGGATCTCTTGGGTACAGAAGGTTGCGGCGGTGGAAATAGGGTTTCGTGGTGCTCCTGGTTGTTTTCAGGGTATATGAGTATATATATGAGGAAGAAGTTGGTCGGTTGAGCCACGAGGGGCCCACGAGGGGGGAGGGCGCGCCCCCTGCCTCGTGGCCTCCTCTTTTGTTTCTTGATGTCCACTCCAAGTCCTCTAGATCATGTTTGTTCCAAAAATAACTATCCCGAAGGTTTCATTCCATTTGGATTCTGTTTGATATTCCTTTTCTGTGAAACACTGAAATAGGCAAAAAAAATCAGAAATTTGCACTGGGCCTTGGGTTAGTAGGTTAGTCCCAAAAATAATATAGAAGTGTAAAATAAAGCCCATTAACATCCAAAATAGATAATATAATAGCAAGGAACAATCAAAAATTATATATACGCTGGAGACGTATCAAGCATCCCCAAGCTTAATTCCTGCTCGTCCTCGAGTAGGTAAATGATAAAAACAGAATTTTTGATGTGGAATGCTACCTAACATAATTCTCAATGTAATTCTCTTTATTGTGGCATGAATATTCAGATCCGAGAGATTCAAGACAAAATTTTAATATTGACATAAAAACAATAATACTTCAAGCATACTAACTAAGCAATTATTTCTTCTCGAAATAACATGGCCAAAAAAGTTATCCCTACAAAATCATATAGTCTGGCTATGCTCTATCTTCACCACACAAAGTATTTAAATCATGCACAACCCCGATGACAAGCCAAGCAATTGTTTCATACTTTTGATGTTCTCAAAATTTTTCAATCTTCACGCAATACATGAGCGTGAGCCATGGACATAGCACTATATGTGGAATAGAACGGTGGTTGTGGAGAAGAAAAAAAAAAGGAGAAGATAGTCTCACATCAACTAGGCATATCAATGGGCTATGGAGATGGACATCAATAGATATCAATGTGGGTGAGTAGGGATTGCCATGCAACGGATGCACTAGAGCTATAAGTGCATGAAAGCTCAAAAAGAAACTAACTGGGTGTGCATCAACTCGCTTGCTCACGAAGACCTAGGGCATTTTGAGGAAGCCCATCATTGCAATATACAAGCCAAGTTCTATAATGTAAAATTCCCACTAGTATATGAAAGTAATAACATATGAGACTCTCTATCATGAAGATCATGGTGGTACTTTGAAGCATAAGTGTGGAAAAAGGATAGTAACATTGTCTCTTCTCTCTTTTTCTCTCATTTTTTTATTTGGGCCTTCTTCTCTGTTTTTTATGGCCTCTTTTTTTCGTCCGGAGTCTCATCCCAACTTGTGGGGGAATCATAGTTTCCATCATCCTTTCCTCACTTGGGACAATGCACTAATAATGATGATCATCACACTTTATTTACTTACAACTCAAGAATTACAACTCGATACTTAGAACAAAATATGACTCTATGTGAATGACTCCGGCGGTGTATGTAACATCCCAAATTTGCAATTTGGAATGTTATACACTAGATCATCATGCATAGCATATTTTGTTGCATTTTGTTCGATCCTAGAAATTTCACGCAACTCAAGGACCTTCGGAGAGAGTTGGAGATTTCGCTATTTTCATATTTGAGAGTTTTCTCAAATTTGAAAAAGAGGATCATTTGATTTATTTATTTCATCTTCAATTATTTTTCCAATATCAAAAAAAATGAGAGAGGGAATAATATGACTTTCCCAAAGTTAGGAAAAATGAAGATCTAATGAGTAAATCAAATTTTGGTTTTGCCGGAGTTTTGTTTGCTTTTTTTTTGGATAGGGAAAAATGCGCGTTTTCAAAAAATTGCATTTTAGGCCCGGAGAAAAGTTCATTTTGTTCGACTCATTTTTAGGAGTCGGGGAAATTTACTTTAGATTTTTTTTGGAGTTCGTTTAGTTTTCTTTTCTTTTGTTTTTCTGCGCGCGTAACCGTTTAAAAAAAAAGGAGCAGCTCCCGCGCGCCAGTCCAGCCGGGCCAAGGCCCAGCCAGCCGCCACCGCCCCCAGCCCCTCACGCAAAGCCGAGTCCCAGTGGGACTCTAGGCCGCCGACCCCCCCCTTTGCCCCTTGGCCAAGTCACACCCCCTCCTAGTATATATACTCACCCCCCTCTCTTTTCCTCCACCACCCAAGCCCGCCGCCCCTCTCCTCCTTGCGTCGCCGCCGCCACCGCCCTAAGCCGCCGCCCGGAGCCCCGCCTCCCGAGGTAGCCGCGCCGCCTCTTCTTTTCCTCGGTTCGGTTTTTCTTCTAGAAAACCGTTCCGGTTCCTCTTTTTTTCTTCCGGTTTTTCTTCCGGCTTTGTTTCGGTTTTCTTCCGAAACCCTAGATCGGTTTTCGTTCTTCTTTCGGACCGTTCGTCTCAACGAACGTGATCACCGATTTTTCCCGGTTAACGACGCCCGTTCGTTTAACCGTTCATCTATTTCTTTTCGTCGGATTTATTCCACGATCGCGATCTCAGATCCGATCTTCGTTCTAGTCTTTCTTCCTGCTCGTTTATCGGAATCATGTGATTCAAGCGCCTGGAGTTTCGTTTCGAAACCGCCGTTCCGACTAATCAACTTGAAGAAGTTTTTGCTACAGTAAAATTTGACCTAGTTTCGACTTGCTAGAACCGAGTTGTTTTCTTCCGCCGTTTGTTTTTCCGTCGTCTGTTCGGTTCTTTCTTTATTTGCAACCGGAGTTCTTAAGTTGAACTTTCTCGTTCGTTCTCTTGTTCGAGTTTTTCCTGTGCATTAGATGAGTACTTATTGTGTGCTTTTTGTTTGTCAGCGATAGATCACCCGGATTGCGCCGCTTGTTACTTCGAAACCCTAGGTCTCGCGGATCATCAGCAAGGCAAGTAACACTTTGATCATACCTTTTCTACAACCCACGTTTTATTGCATTAGATCAATCCTCTCACATTGCATGATTAGGATCTAATTAAATTGTGGGATGGGAGGTAGATGAGGTAGTACCTATCACCTGTATTATTATGAAACCTTTGGGAGTTACTTCTACGTTTGCTTATTATGCCATGCTATGCTAGTAGACGTGGATTGGGTGAGTGATATTCATGACAGATGTGAGTTTGTTAATTTTAATGGTTTACTTAAGGTGGCAACTTAAACACACATCTGGGTGGATTGAGGCACCTGATGTCTATCAGAACTTGCCTGTTTTTATTTCGGACGGCCACCCAGGCTCAAAGGGATCATAAGATCATTCATGCTAGTAACTTCCGTGTGCAGCCACAAGCCATTATGGGCTCTGGCATAGTTGACTAAGTCATGTGAACTCTTACAGGGTAGACTAGCAGATGTAGGGGAAAGTAGGTGTACCGGTCTATCCATCGTAAGGTGCTAGCGCTTCTGAAAGACTATGTCTCGGTCATCCGTCTTCTCAAACACCATGTAATGCGAGAAACCAAACGGAGGCGATCGAGTCTTGTGGGGAAAAGTGCGCAAACCTCTGCAGAGTGTAACAAACTAATCATGATTAGCCGTGTCCCCGGTTATGGACAACTTGAGTATCTAGTACTTGAATATCATGTGAATCTCAACATGTTACTCTAATTAATATTAATGGGTTTTAATTACTTAATTGGGATCAGAATGCTGTCAACCATTCTCGATGTTTAACAACTACCATGATAGTTAAATAAATTTATTCCTTTGTAGTAGGGAAAAACTGGCTTTACGCAAAACTGTAACCATAGAGCTTTCCACCAGCCATATATGCATATAGTATAGCTGTCTCATTCCATTACTCTCTATGTGTTACATTGCCAGCATATTCCATGTGCTGACCCGTTTTCGGGCTGCAACTTCTCATGTTGCAGACTTTTCAGACGACGAGTAAGGTGCTTTTAGGTCGTGGTTCTATACTCAGTGATGCCGTTGGAGTTGATGGACCCATTTATCTTCCGAGTCTTCCGCTGTTATCGTTATTAGATGGCCTTAAGCCATATTTATTGTAATAAGTTCTCTTTGAGACATTGAAGTAATAAGTGTGTGATTGCAACTCTGCTATAAATCCTTTGAAGTACTGTGTGGTGTCAGCATTACTGATCCAGGGATGACACCGGAGCACAGTAGACTTGATCCATCCGGGTCAGGTCGCTACAGAGATGGTATCAGAGCACACGCTGACTGTAGGACACGACCACTAAGTTAAAGCCATAGATCACCATTCTCTTCTCATTTTCTAACTCCTCATCTTTTCTACTCTTTTTGGATGACGAACGCGAAGATTAAGTACGCTCAACCGGATGAAGGCACACCTTTTGGATTTCACTTGAAGGAAGTCACCAAGTACCTGAACATTGGATTACCAAGCTTCATGGGAACCTTCAACGCCACCCTGCCTGAAGAGGAGCGCTGGAAGATTCAAGCTCACGTTTTGGGAAGGACATTCGCACCAATCACGAAGCCCATAGATAGTGTTTTCAATGCACCAACCTGGAGTCTGGGAAGGAGCATGGCAGCTCATATCACCATGGGACGCATTGGAGAAGTTTATCAAGAAGACCTCAAGGACACTATCTACCAGATTTGCGGACACCGAGACGAACAATGGGATTTAGTCAGCACCAAGAAGGATAGATCCATTGCATCTTTCATCTAGGAGTTAAACCAAGAAGGATTTAGTCAGCAAAACACATATCATGTGGTGAATAAAAATATAGCTCCAAGTAAAGTTACCGATGGACGAAGACGAACGAGGGGATGCCTTCCGGGGCATCCCCAAATTTAGGCTTTTGGTTGTCCTTGAATTTTACCTTGGGGTGCCTTGGGCATCCCCAAGCTTAGGCTCTTGCCACTCCTTTTTCCATAATCCATCAAATCTTTACCCAAAACTTGAAAACTTCACAACACAAAACTTAAAAGAGAATCTCGTGAGCTTCGTTAGTAAAGGAAAACAAACCGCCACTTAAGGTACTGTAATGAACTCATTATTTATTTATATGGGTGTTAAACCTACTATATTCCAACTTCTCTATGGTTCATACACTCAAATACTAGCCATAGATTCATCAAAATAACCAAACAACACACGAAAACAGAATCTGTCAAAAACAGAACAGTCTGTAGTAATCTGTAGGTTTCGAATACTTCTGGAACCCCAAAAATTCTAAAAAAAATTGCTGGACGTGATTATTTTATGTATTAATCATATTAAAAAATAATTAACTAAATATCACTCTCCAGTAAAAAATGACAGCAAATCTCATGAGCGCTAAAGTTTCTGTTTTTTACAGCAAGATCGCAAAGACTTTCCCCAAGTCTTCCCAAAGGTTCTACTTGGCACAAACACTAACTAAAAGCATAAAACCACATCTAAACAGAGGCTAGATGAATTATTTATTACTAAACAGAATCAAAAAGCAAGAAATAAAAATAAAATTGGGTTGCCTCCCAACAAGCGCTATCGTTTAACGCCCCTAGCTAGGCATAAAAGCAAGGATAGATCTAGGTATTATCATCTTTGGTATTGGGAAAGAAAAGAGAAAAAATTCTTTTCTATAGCATTTATCTTTCTATTTTGAGAGAGCACGTGGTCATTAATGGTGGAAGAGAGATTAAGCACGTTACAGAAATTTGCATCTAAACTAGCCCTCATTTCTTTGATAATTTCATTTTGGTAAAAGCACAAAAGAGAGGTGGATTCCACCTTCACACTCATGGGGTGCCCAAATATAGTTTTCATCTTTTCATAAGTATCTATGGGATCCCCCTCAAGAAAACCTTATTAAAAAATAGAATCTAGAACTGGTTCGAACGAAGAGGGTAAACCAATATAAAAGCTTTTCAGGTATATCTCAATTTGATATTGGGGCACATACCTAGCTCGGATCCTTAATAGCCTATCCCAAGCATCTTTCAAATATTCATCAAGTAAATAACGAAAAATTCCGGGATCATCTTCATCAAAATTATTCAAACTCTTGTTGATAACCCCGGTAGGTCTTTCCATAGCATCATTGTTTATAAGCTTAGAGAGGACAGAGGGACTATCCAGAGTAAAACCTGGGAGAGGACACTTATCCCTTTCTGAATCAGCCATGGCACAAGAAAAAATAAACGGGAAAAAGGTGAATGAAATGGCAAGGGTGAAGTGGGGGAGAGGAAAACGAGAGGCAAATGGCAAATAATGTAATGCGAGGGATAAGAGTTTGTGATGGGTACTTGGTATGTCTTGACTTGTGCGTAGACTCCCCGGCAACGGCGCCAGAAATCCTTCTTGCTACCTCTTGAGCACTGTGTTGGTTTTCCCTTGAAGAGGAAAGGGTGATGCAGCAAAGTAGCGTAAGTATTTCCCTCAGTTTTTGAGAACCAAGGTATCAATCCAGTAGGAGGCCACATGCAAGTCCCTCGTACCTACACAAACAAATAAGAACCTCACAACCAACGTGATAAAGGGGTTGTCAATCCCTTCATGGTCACTTACGAGAGTGAGATCTGATAGAGATGATAAGATAATATTTTTGGTATTTTTATGATAAAGATTAAAAGTAAAGATTGCAAAATAAAATAGATTGGAAACTTATATGATAACAGATAGACTAGGGGGCCATAGGTTTCACTAGTGGCTTCTCTCAAGATAGCATAAGTATTACGGTGGGTGAACAAATTACTGTTGAGCAATTGATAGAAAAGCGAATAATTATGAGAATATCTAGGCATGATCAGGTATATAGGCATCACATCTGTGACAAGTAGACCAACTCCTGCCTGCATCTACTACTATTACTCCACACATCGGCCGCTATCCAGCATGCATCTAGAGTATTAAGTTCATAAGAACAGAGTAACACATTAGGTAAGATGACATGATGTAGAGGGATAAACTCAAGCAATATGATATAAACCCCATCTTTTTATCCTCGATGGCAACAATGCAATACATGTCGTTTCCCTTTCTGTCACTGGGATCGAGCACCGCAAGATTGAACCCAAAGCTAAGCACTTCTCCCAGTGCAAGAAAGACCAATCTAGTAGGCCAAACCAAACCGATAGTTCAAAGAGACTTGCAAAGATAACCAATCATACATAAAAGATTTCAGAGAAGAATCAAATATTGTTCATAGATAGACTTGATCATAAACCCACAATTCATCAGATCTCGACAAACACACCACAAAAAGAGTTACATCAAATAGAACTCCAAGAAGATCGAGGAGAACTTTGTATTGAGATTCAAAGAGAGATAAGAAGCCATCTAGCAAATAACTATGGACCCGAAGGCCTGAAGTAAACTACTCACACATCATCAGAGAGGCCATGGAGTTGATTTAGAGGCCCTCCATGATCAATGCCCCTCCGGCGGAGCTCCTGAAAAGGCCCCAAGATGGGATCTCTTGGGTACAGAAGGTTGCGGAAGTGGAAATAGGGTTTCGTGGTGCTCCTGGTTGTTTTCAGGGTATATGAGTATATATAGGAGGAAGAAGTAGGTCGGTTGAGCCACGAGGGGCCCACGAGGGAGGAGGGCGCGCCCAGGGGGTAGGCGCGCCCCTGCCTCGTGGACTCCTCATTTGTTTCTTGACGTCCACTCCAAGTCCTATGGATCACGTTTGTTCCAAAAATAACTCTCCCGAAGGTTTCATTCCGTTTGGATTCCGTTTGATATTCCTTTTCTGCGAAACACTGAAATAGGCAAAAAAACAACAATTTGCACTGGGCCTTGGGTTAGTAGGTTAGTCCCAAAAATAATATAAAAGTGTAAAATAAAGCCCATTAACATCCAAAACAGATAATATAATAGCACGGAACAATCAAAAATTATAGATACGTTGGAGACATATCAAGTAACGCGGTTGATGTAGTCGAACGCCTTCGCGATTCAACCGATCCTTGCACTGAACATACGGCACCTCCGTGTTCAGCACACGTTCATCTCGATGACATCCCTCGAGCTCTTGATCCAGTTGAGGATGAGGGAGAGTTCCGTCAGCACGACGGCTTGATGAGGGTGATGATGAAGTTACCAGCGCAGGGCTTCGCCTAAGCACTACGACGATGTGACCGAGATGTGTAACTATGGAGGGAGGCACCGCACACAGCTAAGAGAATACTTGGTGTGCCTTTGGTGTGCCCACTCCCACATATATAAAGGAGGGGGAAGAGGAGGCCAGCCCTAGAGGGGGCACGTGTAACATCCCAAAATTCTAAATTTTGGAATCTTATATTAAATAAATACTTGTGTTTGTTTGTTTGATTGAATGCTTGATTGATTGACTGAAAGTGAGTGAAATTTGAAACTTTTGAGAGTTTAATGAGAGGGAATAAAATGACTTTCCCAAAACTTTCACCTTGCATTCTGATACCTAGGATAATTCATTTCATCACAAAAACCCTAGAGTGAAGATGATATGACTTCTTCCATTCAAAGAAATGAAAAGGGGTTTGAAAAGATTTGAATTCCATCTGAAAATATTTCAAATTCGAAACTTTATGCAACTCAATTGTTTTCATGAGAGAAGATAAAATGACTTCTTCAATTATATGAAATATGAGTTGGAAGTTACAAAGAATCAAATTGAAAGTCATTTGGAATTATTTTGTAACCCACTTTCAATTTAGGAGTTATTTGCCTTTTATTCAAATTATTTTTCTCCTAAAAATAAATAAATGGAAATATGGGTAAAATGATTCCCTTCGATGAAAAATTAGGAGAAAATAAATTTGAAATCATTTTGGTATTTTAAAAATGATTTTTGTTGGGTTTTATTGCCATAGTAGTATTGTTTCCTTTATTTAATTTTCTTGAGGATTTTTCTTGCCTATGAAAATATGTGCATGTTTTAGGATTTAGTTTTCTGAAAATTTTGGTATATAATATGTCTAAATAAAAGTATTATTGTTTTTCCTTTATTTAGTTTTCTTGTCTGTGCTTATTTAAAAAAAATGGCCATAGCCCTCTCTTGCCACAAGGCCCACCTCTCTCTCTCCCTCGGCCCATCTACGCGCGAGGCTGGCCCAGCAGCCACGGAGCCCCTTCGCCTCGGTCGCCCGCTCCCTCCTCGCTCGCCCTGTGTTGCTGACCGCTGGGTCCCACTGCCCGATCGCCCTGCCCGCGTCTTTTTCTTCCTCCCCCCTGCAAGCCATGCAGGGCAACACCGCCGCCGCCGAATCCCGTGATCCTCGGGATCCTCTCCCCGATCAGCCCCCTCCTCCAAGTCGACCCTTCCCTATAAATACCCCTTGCCCTCAAACGATTCCTCCCTAAAGCCCTAAGCCTAGCCCTCTCATCGCCGTCAATTCCTCGACGGAGCTCCGCCTCTGCCATCGCGCCATTATCGCCCTAGCTCTCCACTACGACCACCTCATCGCCGCCTGAACCCACCACCGCATCCTCTTCACTCCACCTCACCTCCCTGTGCACTCTCCCGAGCCCTAAACCCACCGGAGCCCCCCTCCCAGACAACACCCGAGATGCCACCGCCGTCGTCGATCTTGCCCTACTCGACTCCGTCGTCCCCGAGCTCTCCACCGACCACCCCCGTGATCGCCGTCGTCTTCCTCGTCGAACGGAGCTCTCCCTGGTGCCGGAGACCCACGGCAGACATCGCCTGCATCAACCCTGAGCCGCAGCCGTCGTCGGAGCCTCGCCGGAGCTACTCTTCCTCCGCTGTAAGCCCTCGCCGCCGTCCGATCTGTTTTTAACGCGCTAGATTAGATCTAATGAAGCGGTAGGTTTTTGTTTACTGAACCGGTTTTTTCGGTTTAGATCGAACCGGCTCGCCGGTTTATTTTTTTTAAACACACACGCATGTTTTTGTTAAGTTTCGGCTTAGCGCAGTTTAGCTACCGATCGCCCACCATTTAGCCCACTAGCAGCCTGACACGTGCACTTGCCCGTTTAGTTTTTTTCGTTTCTGTTTCAAAAACAGGATAGTTTCTGTTTTTAGATTGCTTATATCTTTTAGGTTTTAGAGCCAAATTGAGTGATTCTTTTTGCTCTGTGTCACAAATTTGTTGAAGTTTCTGTTTATGCCATTGGTTTCAAATTTGAGTAATTTAAATTTGGATTTCATAAAATTTGTTCAAATCACTAATTTGGTCATATTTTGAGTTTTACAAAGTATTTTTGATTGATTCTTTTTGCTACGGTTTTGTTATTGTTTTGTCTATCCAATAGCTTATAGTTATTTTTTATTTTAATTAGGTTTATTGCGAAAAAAGTACTGTTTTGCTTATGTAGTCGTTTTAGTCATATAATTAGTGTTTTTAATTATTTTTAGTTAATTCTTTTTGTAAATTTTTACATGTTGTCATATGTTTATGTTAGACTGTAGTAGATAAATTTTTGTAGTTATTTATTAGTGTTTAGTTACTGTTTTAGTATTGTTTTGTTTAGTTCACAGTGATAGTTGATAAAAGTAGTTCCATTAGTTTCAAAAGTAATTCTTTTTGCCACTTTGATTCTGTTATTTAGGAGTAAATTAGTTTGATAATTATTTTAGTATTGTTTACTATTGTGTTGGTGTTTTGCTAGTTGTTATAGTTGTTCTGGTGTTAACTAGTTAGTTACAATAGTTTTCATACTAGTTCTTTTTCCTAGTAAATGCTTTAGTAAATTATTTTGTTGTTGTTTTATTATAATTATATTTTCTATGTTGTAGAAAAGTCATTAGAGTAATTTAGTTTTAATAAGAAAGTATTGACTATTATTGTGTGAGTTGGTTTCTCCCTTGTTTTCGTGAAGTTTTCTTTGGAATTCTATTTGGTTTTGTTTGACTTCATTATTGTTTTATTTATGACTTTTGGATTGTTATTTTGATTGCTAGTATTGTTTGCTAGAATTATTGCTTATGTGAGTATAATGTTTGACTATATAGATTTTCTCGGAGTGACGAATAGTTCTACCAAGTATTTATTCCGAGAGCGTTATTATCTTCATCAAGTAATACCAGGCAAGTTCACTTTGACCATACTTTTCATGCCTATGTTTTTATTGCATTTAGTGTCATCTTTGTAACAATCCCTCCAGTAGTGTTATTGAATCTTGTAGTTGAGTAGAATGCATGAGGTAGGAACCCATCTCCCTATTACCAAGCCTGGGACGTTATATAGTTTTAATGCTATGCTATAGTAGACGAGGTTTGGTATTAGTGCACGAGAGTGGTGTGAGAATGGAGGAGTCTACGTCAATGACGACAACTCCATGATGGCATATGCAAGGAAGGCATTTTTAAGGCCTCAAGACTTCAAGACCTCAAGATTTCGAGACTCGAGACAAGAATTCAATGCACACTACTGGGTGAAGGACGGTTGACGAGCACCCTGGAGAAACTAGTGGATGGCCGGGATGCATGGAGAAGTGCCATGACATCTTGCGGAAAGCTTCACCCAGACTCAAAGAGACGGAAAAATACTTCATGCCCGGAAGCTTACCTATGCAACCGCAAGTCACTATGGAATCTGGCTTGGTTGACCTTAGTTATGACTCCGGCTGGGACGGTGCTAGCAGATGTAGAACTACGGTAGGATTGGATGAGCAATGGACAGTGGTCAGGGGAACTCTTCGGAAGACCATGTTTCGGTCATCTTGTTCTCAAACACCATGAAGTGCGAGAACGTAAAAAGAGGGATAGGATCTTGCGGGTAAAGTGTACAAACCTCTGCAGAGGGTTAAAACCTAGTCGATTAGTTGTGTCCCCGGTTACGGATAATTTGAGCCTCTGGACCTGGATCTATCTCGGAATTCTCAACACCGACCTGATAACATAATTGTGGGTAACTTATGATGATTTGGGTATGAGACATCGGTTGGCGGAACCATGTCATGATAGAAAACTCCGTAGTACAGACTCCTGATATTCCTTTGTTGTAGGGAAAATAAAACCAGCTTTTACGCAAAAACATCAAACACAGAGCCACAAAGCCATATTGCATATAGAATAGTATTATCATCTGCTTTCTCATGTTGTGATCTTGCCGGTACATTCAATGTACTGACCTACACGGTTGCAACGTCTCATGTTGCAGATATGTTTCTTCCGACGAGTAAGAGTACGGTACAGGGTCACGGTCTACACTCAACTTGCCGATGGTGTTGATGGGACTCCACACCCGTTGATTGTTTCCGCTGAGACTTATAAGGTATATATCAGTTTTATGTTATTTATACATGTGATTGCCCTTTGATATATACATTGATGTACTGTGTGTGCCAGGATACTAATCCAGGGATGGCACAAATACACAGAGGCTTGACCGTCTGAGGTCGGGTCGCTACAGCACGCCAAGGGGAAGTCCTACTTGGAGTCCCGGTCCAAGTGGGATTCGCCACCCCCTTCCTATTCCAACTAGGAGAAGGAGGGAAGGAGGAAGAGGGGAGAAGGAAAGAGAGGGCCCCCCTCCTAGTCCAATTCGGACTAGCCCTTGGGGGGGCCCGTGGCCATCCTTGAGGCCCTTCTCTCCTTTCCACTAAAGCCCATTAAGGCTCATTACTTCCTGGGGGGGGGGGGGGGTTCCGGTAACCTCTCCCGGTACTCCGGAAAATACCCGAAACACTTCGGAACCATTCCGGTGTCCGAATATAACCTTCCAATATATGCATATTTACCTCTCGACCATTGCGAGACTCCTCTTCATGTCCGTGATCTCATCCGGGACTCCGAACAAACTTTAGTCATCAAATCACATAACTCATAATACAAATCGTCATCGAACGTTAAGTGTGCGGACCTTACGGGTTCGAGAACTATGTAGACATGACCGAGACATATCTCCGGTCAATAACCAATAGCGGAACCTGCATGCTCATATTGGTTCCAACATATTCTACGAAGTTCTTTATCGGTCAAACCGCATAGCAACATACGTTGATCCTATTGTCATCGGTATGTTACTTGCTCGAGATTTGATCGTCGGTATCTTCATACCTAGTTCAATCTCGTCACCAGCTAGTCTCTTTACTCATTCCAAAATCCATCATCCCGCAACTAACTCATTAGTCACATTGCTTGCAAGGCTTATAGTGATGATCATTACTGAGAGGGCCCAGAGATACCTCCCCGATACACGGAGTGACAAATCCCAATCTCGATCTATGCCAACTCAACAATCACCATCGGAGACACTGTAGAGCATCTTTATAATCACCCAGTTACATTGTGACGTTTGATAGCACACAAGGTGTTCCTCCGGTATTCGGGAGTTGCATAATCTCATAGTCAGAGGAATATGTATAAGTCATTAAGAAAGCAATAGCAATAAAACTTAACGATCATTATGCTAAGCTAACAGATGGGTTTTGTCCATCACGTCATTCTCCTAATGATGTGATCCCGTTCATCAAATGAAAACACATGTCTATGGTCAGGAAACTTAACCATCTTTGATTAACGAGCTAGTCAAGTAGAGGCATACTAGGGACACACTGTTTTATCTATGTATCCACACATGATCATTATGCTAAGCTAAGGGGTGGGTCTTGTCCATAACATCATTCTCTAATGATGTGATCCCGTTCATCAAATGACAACACATGTCTATGGCTGGGAAACATAATGTTCTTTGATTAACAAGCTAGTCAAGTAGAGGCATACTAGGGACACTCTATTTGTCTATGTATTCACACATGTACTAAGTTTTTGGTTAATACAATTCTAGCATGAATAATAAACATTTATCATGATACAAGTAAATATAAATAACAACTTTATTATTGCCTCTAGGGCATATTTCCTTCAATCTCCCACTTGCACTAGAGTCAATAATCTAGTTCACATCATCATGTGATTTAACACCAATAGTTCACATCTTTATGTGATTAGTTCACATCGCCATGTGACTAGTACCCAAAGGATTTTACTATAGTCAATAATCTAGTTCACATCTCTATGTGATTAACACCCAAAGAGTACTAAGGTGTGATCATGTTTTGCTTGTGAGAGAAGCTTAGTCAATGGGTCTGTCACATTCAGAGCCATATGTATTTTGCAAATTCTCTATGTCTACAATGCTCTGCATGGAGCTACTCTAGCTAATTGCTCCCACTTTCAATATGTATCCAGATTGAGACTCAGGGTCATCCGGATCGGTGTAAAAGCTTGCATCGACATAACTCTTTACGACGAACTCTTTAAGCATCGACAGACTTTAAGCATGTGGCAATTTCTAACATGATTCAGGGTCAGATTTCATAAAATGTGGCAATTTCTAACATGATTCGGACAGACTTTAAGCATCGATACGAGTGAGAAAATCTCATCGTAGTCAACACCTTGAACTTGTCAAAAAACCCTTTTCAACAAGTCGAGCTTTCTAGATAGTAACACTACTATCAGTGTCCGTCTTCCTCTTGAAGATCCATTTATTCTCAATGGCTTGCTGATCATTGGGCAAGTCCACCAAAGTCCACACTTTGTTCTCATATATGGATTCTATCTCGGATTTCATGGCCTCAAGCCACCTGTCAGAATCTGGGCTCATCATCGCTTCCTCATAGTTCGTAGGTTCAGCATGGTGTAGTAACATGACTTCCAGAACAGGATTACCGTACCACTCTGGTGCGGACCGTACTCTAGTTGACCTACGAGGTTCGGTAGTAACTTGATCTAAAGTTTCATGATCATCATCATTAACTTCCTCACTAATTGGTGTAGGCATCACTGGAACTGATTTCTGTGATGAACCATTTTCCAATTCAAGAGAAGGTACAACTACCTCATCAAGTTCTACTTTCCTCCCACTCACTTCTTTCAAGAGAAACTCCTTCTCTAGAAAGGATCCATTCTTAGCAACGAATATATTGCCTTCGGATCTATGATAGAAGGTGTACCGAACAGTCTCCTTTGGGTATCCTATGAAGACACATTTCTCCGATTTGGGTTCGAGCTTATCAGGTTGAAGGTTTTTCACATACATAAGCATCGCAGCCCCAAACTTTAAGAAACGACAACTTAGATTTCTTGCCAAACAACAATTCATATGGTGTCATCTGAACGGATTTAGATGGTGCCCTATTTAACGTGAATGCGGCTATCTCTAATGCATAACCCCAAAACGATAGCGATAAATCAGTAAGAGACATCATAGATCACACCATATCTAATAAAGCACGGTTATGACATTCGGACACACCATTATGTTGTGGTGTTCCAGGTGGCGTGAGTTGCGGAACTATTGCACATTGTTTCAAATGAAGACCAAACTCATAACTCAAATATTCACCTCCACGATCAGATCGTAGAAACTTTATTTTTTGGTTACGATGGTTTTCCACTTCACTCTGAAATTCTTTGAACTTTTCAAATGTTTCAGACTTATGTTTCATCAAGTAGATATACCCTTATCTGCTCAAATCATATGTGGAGGTCAGAAAATAATGATACCCTCCACGAGCCTCAACACTCATCGGACCACATACATCAGTATGTATTATTTCCAATAAGTCAGTTGCTCGCTCCATTGTTTCAGAGAATGGAGTCTTAGGCATCTTGCCCATGAGGCATGGTTTGCAAGCATCAAGTGATTCATAATCAAGTGATTCCAAAAGCCCATCAGCATGGAGTTTCTTCATGCACTTTACACCAGTATGACCTAAACGGCAGTGTCACAAATAAGTTGCACCATCATTATTAACTTTGCATCTTTTGGCATCAACATTATGTGTATCATTGTGATCGAGATTTAGTAAACCATTTACATTGGATGTAAGACCATAGAAGGTTTTATTCATGTAAATAGAACAACAATTATTCTCTAACTTAAATGAATAATTGCATCGTAATAAACATGATCCAATCATATTTATGTTCAACGCAAATACCAAATAACATTTATTTAGTTCCAATACTAATCTCGAAGGTAGAGGGAGTATGCGATGGTGATCTTATCAACCTTGGTATCATTTCCAACACACATCGCCACCTCGCCCTCAACTAGTCTTTGTTCATTTTGTAACTCATGGTTTGATTTACTAATCATAGCAACTAAACCGGTATCAAATACCTAGGGGCTACCATGAACACTAGTAAAGTACACATCAATAACATGTATATCATATATACTTTTTGTTCACTTTGCCATCCTTCTTATCTGCCATGTATTTGGGGCAATTCCGCTTCTAGTGACCATTTCCTTTGCAGTAGAAGCACTTAGTATCAGGCTTGGGTCTAGCTTTGGGCTTCTTCATGGGAGTGGAAACTTGCTTGCCATTCTTCTTGAAGTTTCCTTTCTTTCCCTTGCCCTTTTACTTGAAACTAGTGGTCTTGTCAACTATCAACATTTGATGCTTTTCTTGATTTCTACCTTCGCCGATTTCAGCATTACGAAGAGCTCGGGAATCGTTTACGTCATGCCTTGCATATTATAGTTCATCACGAAGTTCCAGTAACTTGGTGATAGTGACTAGAGAACTCTGTCAATCACTATCTTATCTGGAAGATTAACTCCCACTTGATTCAAGCGATAATAGTACTCAGACATTCTGAGCACATGTTCACTGGTTGAGCTATTCTCCTCCATTTTGTAGGCAAAGTACTTGTCAGAGGTCTCATATCTCCTGACTCGGGCATGAGTCTGAAATACCAATTTCAGCTCTTGGAACATCTTATATGCTCAGTGGCGTTCAAAACATTTTTGAAGTCCCGGTTCTAAGCCATAAATCATGGTGCACTAAACTATCAAGTAGTCATCATACTGAGCTTGCCAAACGTTCATAACGTCTGCATCTGCTCCTGCAATAGGTCCATCACCTAGCGGTGGATCAAGGACATAATTCTTCTATGCATCAATGAGGATAGTCCTCAGATCATGGACCCAGTCCGCATTATCATTGCTACTATCATCTTTCAACTTATTTTTCTCTAGGAACATATCAAAAAGTAAAGGGGGGCTACATCGCAAGCTATTGATCTACAACATAGATATGCAAATACTATCAGAACTCCCACTTAGATAGACATCCCTCTAGTCATCTAAATGATCACGTGATCCATATCAACTAAACCATGTTCGATCATCACGTGAGATGGAGTAGTTTTCAATGGTGAACATCACTATGTTGATCATATCCACTATATGATTCACCTTTGACCTTTTGGTCTCAGTGTTCCGAGGCCATATCTGCATATGCTTGGCTCATCAAGTTTAACCCGAGTATTCTGCATGTGCAAAACTTGCTTGCATCCGTTGTATGTGAACGTAGAGCTTATCACACCCGATCATCACATGGTGTCTTGGCACGACGAACTGTAGCAACGGTGCATACTTAGGGAGAACACTTATACCTTGAAATTTAGTGAGGGATCATCTTATAATGCTACTGCCGTACTAAGCAAAATAAGATGCATAAAGGATAAACATCACATCCAATCAATATAAGTGATATGATATGGCCATCATCATCTTGTGCCTTTGATCTCCATCTCCAAAGCACCGTCGTGATCACCATCGTCACCGGCTTGACACCTTGATCTCCATCGTAGCATCGTTGTCATCTCGCCAACTATTGCTTCTACGACTATCGCTACCGCTTAGTGATCAAGTAAAGCAATTACATGGCGATTGCATTTCATACAATAAAGCAACAACCATAAGGCCCCTGCCAGTTGCCGATAACTTTTACAAAACATGATCATCTCATACAACAACTTATATCTCATCACATCTTGACCATATCACATCACAACATGCCCTGCAAAAACAAGTTAGACGGCCTCTACTTTGTTGTTGCATGTTTTACGTGGCTGCTACGGGCTTCTAGCAAGAACTGTTCTTACCTACGCATCAAAACCACAATGATTTTTCATCAAGTGTGTTGTTTTAACCTTCAACAAGGACCAGGCGTAGTCAAACTCGATTCAACTAAATTTGGAGAAACAGACACCCGCCAGCCACCTGTGTGCAAAGCACGTCAGTAGAACCAGTCTCATGAACGTGGTCATGTAATGTCGGTCCGGGCCGCTTCATCCAACAATACCACCGAATCAAAGTAAGACGTTGTTGTTTGGGAAATCAGTATTTCAAAATTTTCCTAGATCACGCAAGATCTATATAGAAGATGCATAGCAACGAGAGGGCAGTGTGTGTCGATGTACCCTTGTATACCTAAAGCGGGAGCGTTTAGTAACGCGGTTGATGTAGTCGAACGTCTTCATGATCCAACCGATCCAAGCACCAAACATACGGCACCTCCGCGTTCAGGACACATTCAGCTCGCTAACGTCCCTTGATCTCTTGATCCAGTTGAGGACGAGGGAGAGTTCCATCAGTACGATGGTGTGCCGATGGTGATGATGAAGTTGCCAGCGCAGGCTTCGCCTAAGCACTACGACGATATGACCGAGGTGTGTAACTGTGGAGGGGGCCACCACACACGATTAAGAGAAGACTTGGTGTGCCTTTGGGGTACCCCCTTCCCACGTATATAAAGGGGGAGGAGAGGTGGCTGGCCCAAGGGGGGAGTGCCATGGGGGAGTCCTACTTGGACTCCCAGTCCAAGTAGGATTCGCCCCCCTTTTCTATTCCCACTAGGAGAAGGAGGGAAGGAGGAGGAGAAGAGAAGGAAAGGGCCCCCCAACCCTACTCCAGTTCGGTTGGGCTTGGGGGGGGGGGCGTGCTACCACCTGGCCGCCGCCTCCTCTCTCCACCAGGGCCCATGAAGGCCCATTAACTCCCCGGGGGGTCCGGTAAACCCCGGTACTCCGAAAAATGCCCGAACCTTTCAGAAACAATTCTGGTGTCCAAACATAACCTTCCAATATATCAATCTTTATATCTTGACCATTTCGAGACTCCTCGTCATGTCTGTGATCTCATCTAGGACTCCAAACGAACTTCGGTTCATCAAATCACATAACTCATAATACAAATCGTCATCGAACGTTAAGTGCGCGGACCCTACGGGTTCGAGAACTATGTTGACATGACCGAGACACATCTCCGGCCAATAACCAATAGCGGAACCTGGATGCTCATATTGGCTCCTACATATTCTATGAATATCTTTATCGGTCAAAACCGCATAACAACATACGTTATTCCCTGTGTCATCGATATGTTACTTGCCCGAGATTCGATTGTCAGTATCATCATACCTAGTTCAATCTCGTTACCAGCAAGTCTCTTTACTCGTTCTGTAATGCATCATCCCGTGGCTAACTCATTAGACACTTTTCTTGCAAGGCTCATAGTGATGTGCATTACAGAGAGGGCCCAAAGATACCTCTCCGATACACGGAGTGACAAATCCTAATCTCGATCTATGCCAACTCAACAAACACCATCGGATACACCTGTAGAGCATCTTTATAATCACCCAGTTACGTTGTGACGTTTGATAGCACACAAGGTGTTCGTCCGGTATTCGGGAGTTGCATAATCTCATAGTCAGAGGAACATGTATAAGTCATGAAGAAAGCAATAGAAATAAAACAAAATGATCATTATGCTAAGCTAAGGGATGGGTCTTGTCCATAACATCATTCTCTAATGATGTGATCCCGTTCATCAAATGACAACACATGTCTATGGCTAGGAAACATAACGTTCTTTGATTAACAAGCTAGTCAAGTAGAGGCATACTAGGGACACTCTGTTTGTCTATGTATTCACACATGTACTAAGTTTCCGGTTAATAAAATTCTAGCATGAATAATATACATTTATCATGATATAAGGAAATATAAATAACAACTTTATTATTGCCTCTAGGGCATATTTCCTTAAGTCTCCCACTTGCACTAGAGTCAATAATCTAGATTACATAGTAATGATTCTAACACCCATGGAGTCTTGGTGCTGATCATGTTTTGCTCGTGAGAGAGGCTTAGTTAACGGGTCTGCAACATTCAAGTCCGTATGTATGTTGCAAATCTCTATGTCTCCCTCCTTGACTTGATCGCGGATGGAATTTAAGCGTCTGTTGATGTGTTTGGTTCTTTTGTGAAATCTGGATTCCTTCGCCAAGGCAATTGCTCAAGTATTGTCACTAAAGATTTTCATTGGGCCCGCTGCACTAGGTATTATACCTAGATCAGATATGAACTCCTTCATCGGAACTCCTTCATTTGCTGCTTCTGAAGCAGCTATGTACTCCGCTTCACACGTAGATCCCGCCATGATGCTCTGCTTGGAACTGCACCAACTGACAGCTCCACCATTCTATATAAATACATATACGGTTTGTGACTTAGAGTCATCTGGATGAGTGTCAAAGCTTGCATCGATGTAACCATTTACGACGAGCTCTTTGTCACCTCCATAAACGAGAAATATATCCTTAGTCCTTTTCAGGTATTTCAGGATGTTCTTGACTGTTGTCCAGTGATACACTCCTGGATTACTTTGGTACCTCCCTGCTAAACTAATAGCAAGGCACACATTAGGTCTGGTACATAGCATTGCATACATGATAGAACCTACGGCTGAGGCATAGGGAATGACTTTCATCTTCTCTCTATCTTCTGTAGTGGTCGGGCGTTGAGTCTGACTCAACTTCACACCTTGTAACACAGGCAAGAACCCTTTCTTTGACTAATCCATTTTGAACTTCTTCAAAACTTTATCAAGGTATGTGCTTTGTGAAAGTCCAATTAAGCATCTTGGTCTATCTCTATAGATCTTGATGCCCAATATATAAGCAGCTTCACTGAGGTATTTCATTGAAAAATTTCTTATTCAAGTATCCTTTCATGCTATTCAGAAATTCGGTATCATTTCCAATCAACAGTATATCATCCACATATAATATCAGAAATGCTACAGAGCTCCCACTCACTTTCTTGTAAATACAGGCTTCTCCAAAAGTCTAGATAAAACCATATGCTTTGATCACACTCTCAAAGCGTATATTCCAACTACGATAGGCTTACACCAGTCCATAAATGGATCGCTGGAGCTTGCACACTTTGTTAGCACCTTTTGGATCAACAAAACCTTCTGGTTGCATCATATACAACTCTTTTTTAAGATATCCATTACGGAATGCAGTTTTGACATCCATTTGCCAAATGTCATAATCATAAAATGCGGCAATTACTAACATGATCCGGACAGACTTAAGCATCGCTACGGGTGCGAAGGTCTCATCGTAGTCAACTCCTTGAACTTGTCAAAAACCTTTCGCAACAAGTCGAGCTTTGTAGATAGTAACATTACCATCAGCGTCAGTCTTCTTCTAGAAGATCCATTTATTATCTATTGCTTGCCGATCATCGGGCAAGTCAACCAAAGTCCACACTTTGTTCTCATACATGGATCCCATCTCAGATTTCATGGCCTCAAGCCAATTCGCGGAATATGGGCTCATCATCGCTTCCTCATAGTTCGTAGGTTCGTCATGGTCAAGTAACATGACCTCTAGAACAGGATTACCGTACCACTCTGGTGCAGATCTTACTCTGGTTGACCTATGAGGTTCGCTAGTAACTTGATCAGAAGTTTTATGATCATCATAATTAGCTTCCTCACTAATTGGTGTAGGAATCACTGGAACTGATTTCTGTGATGAACTACTTTCCAATTCAGGAGAAGGTACAATTGCCTCATCAAGTTCTAGTTTCCTCCCACTCACTTCTTTCGAGTGAAACTCCTTCTCTAGAAAGGATCCATTCTTAGCAACGAATATCTTGCCTTCGGATCTGTGATAGAAGGTGTACCCAATAGTCTCCTTTGGGTATCCTATGAAGACACATTTCTCCGATTTTGGTTTGAGCTTATTAGGTTGAAGCTTTTTCACATAAGCATTGCAGCCCCAAACTTTTAAGAAACGACAACTTGGGTTTCTTGCCAAACCACAGTTCATATGGCGTCGTCTCAATGGAGTTAGATGGTGCCCTATTTAACATGAATGCAGCCGTCTCTAAAGCATAACCCCAAAGTGATAGCGGTAAATCAGTAAGAGACATCATATATCGCACCATATCTAATAAAGTGCGGTTACGACGTTCGGACACACCATTACGCTATGGTGTTCCAGGTGGCGTGAGTTGCGAAACTATTCCGCATTGTTTCAAATGAAGACCAAACTCATAACTCAAATATTCACCTCCACGATCAGATCGTAGAAATTTTATTTTCTTGTAACGATGATTTTCCACTTCACTCTGAAATTCTTTGAACTTGTCAAATGTTTCAAACTTATGTTTCATCAAGTAGATATACCCATATCTGCTCAAATCATCTGTGAAGGTCAGAAAATAATGATACCCGTCGCAAGCCTCAACACCCATCGGACCGCATTATGTATTATTTCCAATCAGTCTGTTGCTCGCTCCATTGTTCTGGAGAACGGAGTCTTAGTCATCTTGCCCATGAGGCATGGTTCGCAAGCATCAAGTGATTCATAATCAAGTGATTCCAAAAGTCCATCAGCATGGAGTTTCTTCATGCTCTTTACACCAATATGACCTAAACGACGGTGCCACAAAGAAGTTTCACTATCATTATTAAACTTGTATCTTTTGGCTTCAATACTATTAATATGTGTATCACTACTATCGACACTCAACAAAAATAGACCACTCATCAAGGGTGCATGACCATGAAAGATATTACTCATATAAATAGAACAACCATTATTCTCTTATTTAAATGAATAACCATCTCGCATCATACAAGATCCAGATATAATGTTCATGCTTAACGCTGGCACCAAATAACAATTATTCAGGTCTAAAACTAATCCTAAAGGTAGATGTAGAGGTAGCATGCCGACAATGATCACATCGACTTTGGAACCATTTCCCATGTGCATCATCACCTTGTCCTTAGCCAATATTCGTTTAATCCATAGCCCTTGTTTCGAGTTGCAAATATGAGCAACAGAACTAGTATCAAATACCCAGGCGCTACTACGAGCATTAGTAAGGTACACATCAATAACATGTATATCAAATATACCTTTCACTTTGCCATCCTTCTTATCCGCCAAATACTTCGGGCAGTTCCGCTTCGAGTGACCAGTCCCTTTGAAGTAGAAGCACTCGGTCTCAGACATAGGTTCAGACTTGGGCTTCTTCACTTGAGCAGCAACTTGTTTGTCGTTCTTCTTGAAGTTCCCCTTCTTCCCATTGCCCTTCTTCTTGAAACTAGTGGTCTTGTTAACCATCAACACTTGATGCTCCTTCTTGATTTCTACCTCCGTAGCCTTTAGCATTGCGAAGAGCTCGGTAATTGTCTTATCCATCCCTTGCATATTATTGTTCATCACGAAGCTTTTGTAGCTTGGTGGCAGTGATTGAAGAACTCTGTCAATGACACTATCATCAGGAAGATTAACTCCCAGTTGAGTCAAGTGGTTGAGGTACCCAGACATTCTGAGTATATGTTCACTGACAAAACTATTCTCCTCGATCTTGCAGCTATAGAACTTATGGAGACTTCATATCTCTCAATCCGGGCATTTGCTTGAAATATTAACTTCAACTCCTGGAACATCTCATATGCTCCACGACGTTCAAAACATCGTTGAAGTCCTAGTTCTAACCCGTAAAGCATGGCACACTTAACTATCGAGTAGTCATCGGCTTTGCTCTGCCACACGTTCATAACGTTCGGAGTTGCTCCTGTAGTGGGTTTTGCACCTAGCGGTGCTTCCAGGACGTAATTCTTCTGTGCAGCAATGAGGATAATCCTCAAGTTACGGACCCAGTCCGTGTAGTTGCTACCATCATCTTTCAACTTAGCTTTCTCTAGGAACGCGTTAAAATTCAAGGGAAAGCACGGGCCATTGATCTACAACAACAAAGACATCCAAAATACTATAAGGTACTAATTTCATGATAAATTAAAGTTCAATTAATCATATTACTTAAGAACTCCCACTTAGATAGACATCCCTCTAGTCATCTAAATGATCACGTGATCCATATCAACTAAACCATGTCCGATCAACACGTGAGATGGAGAAGTTTTCAATGGTGAACATCACTATGTTGATCATATCTACTATATGATTCACGCTCGACCTTTCGGTCTCGGTGTTCCGAGGCCATATCTTCATATGCTAGGCTCGTCAAGTTTAACCTGAGTATTCTGCTTGTGCAAAACTGGCTTGCACCCATTGTATGTGAACATAGAGCTTATCATACCCGGTCATGACGTGGTGTCTCGGCACGACGAACTGTAGCAACGGTGTTGATACGTCTCCAACGTATCTATAATTTTTGATTGTTCCATGCTATTACATTATCAATCTTGGTTGTTTTATATGCATTTATATGCTTTTTATATGATTTTTTGGACTAGCCTATTAACCTAGAGCCCAGTGCCAGTTTCTGTTTTTTCCTTGTTTTTGAGTATCGCAGAAAAGGAATACCAAACGGAGTCCAGTTGACCTGAAAATTCACGGAGAATGTATTTGGACTAGAAGAAGCCCACGGAGTATCAGAGATGGACCAGAAGAGTCCCGAGGCCACCACAAGGGTGGAGAGTGTGCCCTACCCCCTTGGGCGCACCCCTACCTCGTGGCTGCCTTGAGGACCCTCCTGACTTGATCCCGACGCCAAAACCTCTTATATATCCCCAAACCTCTAGAAAATAACCTAGATCGGGAGTTCCACCACCGCAAGCCTCTGTAGCCACCAAAACCCAATCAGGACCCTGTTCCAGCACCCTGCCGGAGGGGGGAATCATCACCGGTGGCCATCTTCATCATCCCGGCGCTCTCCATGATGAGGAGGGAGTAGTTCACCCTCAGGGCTGAGGGTATGTACCAGTAGCTATGTGTTTGATCTCTCTCTCTCTCTCTCCGTGTTCTTGATATGGCACGATCTTGATGTATCACGAGCTTTGCTATTATAGTTGGATCTTATGATGTTTCTCCCCCTCTATCTCCTTGTGATGAATTGAGTTTTCCCTTTGAAGTTATCTTATCGGATTGAGTCTTTAAGGATTTGAGAACACTTGATGTATGTCTTGCATGTGCTTATCTATGGTGACAATGGGATATTCATGTGATGCACTTGATATATGTTTTTGTGATCAACTTGCGAGTTCCGTGACCTTGTGAACTTATGGATAGGGGTTGGCACATGTTTTCATCTTGACTCTCCGGTAGAAACTTTGGGGCACTCATTGAAGTTCTTTGTGTTGGTTGAATAGATGAATCTGAGATTGTGTGATGCATATCGTATAATCATACCCATGGATACTTGAGGTGACATTGGAGTATCTAGGTGACATTAGGATTTTGGTTGATTTGCGTCTTAAGGTGTTATTCTAGTACAAACTCTTGGATAGATCGAACGGAAAGAATAGCTTCGTGTTATTTTACTACGGACTCTTAAATAGATCGATCAGAAAGGATAACTTTGAGGTGGTTTCGTACCCTACAATAATCTCTTCGTTTGTTCTCCGCTATTAGTGACTTTGGAGTTACTCTTTGTTGCATGTCGAGGGATAGTTATATGATCCAATTATGTCATTGTTGTTGAGAGAACTTGCACTAGTGAAAGTATGAACCCTAGGCCTTGTTTCCTAGCATTGCAATACCGTTTACGCCCACTTTTACCACTTGCTACCTTGCTGTTTTTATATTTCAGATTACAAAAACCTATATCTACCATCCATATTGCACTTGTATCATCATCTCTTCGCCGAACTAGTGCACCTATACAATTTACCATTGTATTGGGTGTGTTGGGGACACAAGAGACTCTTTGTTATTTGGTTGTAGGGCTGTTTGAGAGAGACCATCTTCACCCTACGCCTCCCATGGATTGATAAACCTTAGGTCATCCACTTGAGGGAAATTTGCTACTATCCTACAAACCTCTGCACTTGGAGGCCCAACAACGTCTATAAGAAGAAGGTTGTGTAGTAGAAATCAAGCTCTTTTCTGGTGCCGTTGCTGGGGAGGTGAGTGCTTGAAGGTATATCTTTAGATCTTGCAATCGAGTCTTTTAGTTTCTTGATTTATCGAATGGAAAGGAAAACTTCGTGTTATTTTACGACGGACTCTTGAATAGATCGATCAGAAAGGATAACTTTGAGGTGGTTTCGTACCTTACAATAATCTCTTCGTTTGTTCTCCGCTATTAGTGACTTTGGAGTGACTCTTTGTTGCATGTTGAGGGATAGTTATATGATCCAATTATGTTATTATTGTTTAGGGTGCCTCATATGCTTCATATTTTTAATATCTTTCGTGAAAATGATGGAAAGGGAAACTGTGCTCAAGTGTTAGAAGAAGAATGCATTAAAATGCTTGGCACTAAATATTTGAATGATGAGCATGATTGCAATGTTGTTAGTATGAATTCTTTGAATATCTGTGATGCTAATGATATGCAAAGCCACAAGCTTGGGGATGCTATGTTTGATGAAGATGATATTTTTAGTCCCCCAAGTTTTGATGAGCAAATTTATTATGATGATAGCATGTCTCCTTTTTATGATGATTATGTTGATGAAAGTGGTTTTAGAGAGGTCATGACTTTATTTAGTGATGAATCCACTATTTCGGAAGAGGTTCCAATTGATTATGAGAACAAGGTTGCTATCTATGATGATTATTGTGATGACATGTATGCTATAAAGAACGATGATAACCATGAAACTTGTCATCATGATTTTAATTTTTCAATTGGATTATGCCTCACATGATAGTTATTTTGTTGAGTTTGCTCCCACTTCTATTCATGAGAAGAAATTTGCTTATGTGGAGAGTAATAAAACTTATATGCTTATGGATCATGAAAAGAATGCTATATGTGATATTTATATTGTTGAATTCATCCATGATGCTACTGAAAATTATTATGAGGGAGGAATATATGCTTGTAGGAATTGCAATAATATCAAGTTTCCTCTCTATGTGCATAAATTTTTAAAGTTATGCTTGTTTTGCCTTCCTATGCTAGTTGATTATTGTTCCCATAAATTGTTTGCTCACAAAATCCCTATGCATAGGAAGTGGGTTAGACTTAAATGTGCAAGTAATATGCTTCATGATGCTCTCTTTATGTTTCAATTCTTATCCTTTATGCGAGCATCATTGAAATCATCATGCCTAGCTTGAAGGCATTAAAAAAAGCGCTTGTCGGGAGACAACCCAATATTTACCCCAACTGTTTTTGTGTGTCCACATGATTAAGCTAATGTAGTAATAATGTTTTATAGCTTTTGTTTCAATAAAGTGTCAAGTAGAACCTTTGGGAAGACTTGGGTGAAAGTTAATGTGATCTTGCTGTAAAAACATAAAGATTGCACTCACGAAATTAATTTTCATTTTTTCCAGAGAGCGATAAAATAACCATTCTACTTGCAGTAGATCAATATAAAAATTTCTCCAGTCGTCCTAATTTTTCAGAGTTTTTGGAGTTACAGAAGTATTCGAGAATTACAGATTACTACAGATTGTTCTATTTCTGATAGATTCTGTTTTCTATGTGTTGTTTGCTTATTTTGATGAATCTATGAGTAGTATCGGAGGGTATGAACCATAGATAAGTTGGAATATAGTAGATATTACACAAATATAAATAAAGAATGAGTTCACAGCAGTACCAAAAGTGGTGATTTATTTTCATATACTAACAGAGCTTATGAGTTTTGTTTTGAGTTTTGTGTTGTGAAGTTTTCAAGTTTTGGGTAAAGATTCGATGGACTATGGAATAAGGAGTGGCAAATGCCTAAGCTTGGGGATGCCCAAGGCACCCCAAGGTAATATTAAAGGAAAACCAAAAGACTAAGCTTGTGGATGCCCCAGAAGGCATCCCCTCTTTCGTCTTCATCTATCGGTAACTTTACTTGAGGCTATATTTTTATTCACCACATGGTATGTGTTTTACTTGGAGCGTCAATTTATTTTATTTTGTTTTGCTTGCTGTTTGAATAAAGTACTCCCTCCATTTTTATATACAAGGCCACAAACTCATATTACAGGTACCAAGGTAAAAGTTAAAGCATACTTTGCAAGTCTGCTTTTCTTTTCGTTTACTGGGATCATTAATACACAACATGCATGCAAGAAAGCTGAGTGGAGGAAGTAGCTAGTGTCATTATGACTATAAACATGCAAGTAATAAACATGTTGCTAGTACGAGGTAGTATCATTAACTCATTCCTCGATTACTATTGGTGGCCTTGTATAGATGCAAAACGTATATTCCATAGTGGCCTTGTATAAGTAAATGGAGGGAGTACTTAAGATCTGAAATTTTATTTATGGGAAGGAGTCTTCACATAGTTACATAATTATTTGACTACTCATTGATCTTCACTTATATCTTTTGGAGTAGTTTGTCATTTGTTGTAGTGCTTCACTTGTATCTTTTTAGAGCACGGCGATAGTTTTACTTTGAAGAAATTGATGAACTCTCATGCTTCACTTATATTATTTTGAGAGTCTGTAAACAGCATGGTAATTTACTTTGGTTATGAATTTAGTCCTAATATGATGGGCATCCAAGAGGGATATAATAAAAACTTTCATATATAGTGCATTGAATACTATGAGAAGTTTGATTCCTTATGATTGTTTTGAGATATGAGGATGGTGATATTAGAGTCATGCTAGTAGAGTAGTTGTGGATTTGAGAGATGCTTGTGTTAAAGTTTGTTATTCCCGTAGCATGCACGTATGGTGAACCGTTATATGATGAAGTCGGAGCATGATTTATATTTTGATTGTCTTCCTTATGAGTGGCGGTCGGGGACGAGCGGTGGTCTTTTCCTACCAATCTATCCCCTAGGAGCATGCGCGTAGTACTTTGTTTCGATAAGTAATAGATTTTTGCAATAAGTATGTGAGTTCTTTATGACTAATGTTGAGTCCATGGATTATACATACGTCACCCTTCCACCATTGCTAGCCTCTCTAATACCGCGCACCTTTCGCCGGTATCATACACCCACCATATACCTTCCTCAAAACAGCCACCATACCTACCTATTATGGCATTTCCATAGCCATTCCGAGATATATTTCCATGCAACTTTCCACCGTTCCGTTTATTATGACATGCTCCATCATTGTCATATTGCTTTGCATGATCATGTAGTTGACATCGTATTTGTGGCAAAGCCACCGTTCTTGATTTTCATACATGTCACCCTTGATTCATTGCACATCCCGGTACACCGCCGAAGGCATTCACGTAGATTCATATTTTGTTCTAAGTATCGAGTTGTAATTCTTGAGTTGTAAGTAAATAAAAGTGTGATTGTCGGATCTCGGGTTCCGGCAAAACCCTCAAGGTTCGAACACTAGGGTGCGCATGAAGATCTCCCCCTACCAACTCACACCCTCAACCTCGCCACGATCTCAAAGGCAAGCTCGACGGACTCGCAACACAAGAGACACAAGATTTATACTGGTTCGGGCCACTGTTGTGGTGTAATACCCTACTCCGGTGTGGTATGGTGGATTGCCTCTCGAGCTGAGGATGAACAGTACAAGGGGAAGAACAGCCTCCTGAGGTGAGGTGTTCTTGTGCTTGGTGGATGTGAGGTTGGGTTGGATCTAGTCCAAGTTGAGATGGCTGAGGGTTCCCTTTGTCCCGTTGCCCACTGTGGTGGCTAATCCTTTTTATAGAGGCCCTAGTCCTCTCCCCAAATATTGAGAGGAAGGGAGCAAACAATGGCCAATTTGAAAGGGGACAGCTAGTACAAGTTATCCTGACAAAAGCAGTCTTCGCCTGCCAAAGGCTCTGGTGGTGACACCGCCTTGGGCTCCATGGTGACCTCCGTCTTGCCGTCCTGCTGGTCTTGGTCTCGTTGCACCGATATGGAAACCTTTGCTTGACGCCTCGCTACTCCTCGCCTGCGCTTGCCTCCTTAGCACCAAAGAGGAAACAAGGACACTGTGCGCGCTGGCGCCCGCCTGGTGCCCGCCTGGTCTCGATCGTCATGGATCACGTCATTGGAACCTCGCGTGGTTTGCCTTGCCTTGATCTCTCTGCCCCTCGCGAGCCATCCTGGTGAGGCCGCTCCCGAGGAGGTCTTGTGTCCTCTGCCTTGCGAGGCTTGGCCCCTCGCGAGGGTCTTGAATGCTTGTTGGTGAAGACGGGCCGTACGGTCCCGTTCGCAGAGCCACACCGTGGGCCGCAGGCAGGCAAGTCTAGGGACCCCCGTTCCCAGAACACCGAAAGTAGCCCCGGGCCCAAGGCGCACTCTGGCTTGGCTTCGAGGCGAAGCCAAGGGGCAAGTGCGGAGCACCGTGGGCCCCAATAGCCTGCGGCCCTGGTCGATGTGTGGCGGTTGATTGGATGTGGGCGTCTCAGCTTCCCCATGCTGCCTTGATACCCGCCTGGCTAGGCAGCCACCGCGGTCTACACGGTTTCCCCCCGTTGTTGCCGTGCACTCCCCAATTCTTTCGCTTCCTCGAAGCTCAGCCTCTCCCCCCGATCCTATCTGAGCTCAATCCTCCCATTGCCATGGCACCGGACCAGATGGAGAAAGGGAAGAGTCCCCTGTCCTCCGCCGGGCTACGCCCGGCCGCTGAGCCTGCCGTTGGCAGGTCGCTGGTGCTCAACCAAGAAACCATGGACAAGGTGCGTCCCATGATCGCCTCCAGCTTCAATGAGTGGGGAAGGACGGTGGCCTGGCTTGGCCTGCTTCTCGTGCTCGTATCGACCAGACAGCCACCGAGGTCCTATTCTTCATCGACGCCCTTTGGGCTGGCCTGGTTCCTCCTTTCTCCGCCTTCTTCAACACAATGCTTGCCCATTATCAGATCCACATGCTGCACCTTGATCCCTAATCCGTGACCCTTCTTGCCGTCTTTGCCTTTGTTTGCGAGGCCATGGTGGGCATTGCTCCTTCCGTGGCCCTTCTCCGCCACTTCTTCTTGTTGCACCTGATTGATCCCCGGCAGAGCTCGGGGTGCCTGAGCTTCCAGGCCATGGCGGCGACGCCAGGCACGGGGATTGACTTCGAGCTTCCACCATCCACAAGCGAGTTTCAGACACGGTGGTTAGTCGTTGATGTCGGAGTGCTCAGCCCTTTGCTCCATTCTCCGTCGGCGCCAGCCATTCCCAACTCCGGTTGGTGCCATCAAAGGCTCACTGATTCGCGCCTTGCCCTCGTCCGGCTCAGGCTGAAAGGGCTGAAAGACCTTGCCGTGACTGCGCCTATGGTGGTGAAGGAGTTTGTCCGGCGCCGGGTTGCTCCGCTTCATCGCCATTCCCGACCAATGTGGGCCTTGCTCAGCAGCAAGGACCGCATGAGACTTTAGGAGTCCGGGATCCCCTTTGAGGCGCGGCGAACGGTGCTCGAGATCCTGATGGGTGTCCCATCGCCAGATGACATGCCGGGGAAGAGTTGCCTGCTGTACCGCTGCTCGAACAAGGTGGAATTTGTCGATCGTATGCCCTCCTTAGATGAGTGGGGGCTGCATCCAGTCGGTCTGGTGGGGTCCCGTGAGAACCCCGTCGACGTGGTTCCCCTCCTTGCCACTGGCATCGAGCTCGCCCCAAGTGTGGATGCAGGGGGGCGAGCACCGTTGGAGGCCGATGGCGCAGGTGCCGAGGTGCTGATGCCGCCCAGGGCTCCTGAGGCGTCGTCCTTAGGAACTCGTGATTCTTGCCTTGGGGCGGTGGTTGAGGGGTGACACAGCCCGCGTCTCCCGAGGCCAGGGCTCCCGAGGCCTCAGCAGGTCGCTGTGAGGCACAACCCGATAGCTCCCCTCAGCTTGGCGCTCCTGAGGCTGCCCCTTCGAGCGCTTCTCCAGTTGCGCCTCTTGTTGGCCGCCATGTCCAGCGCTTCGGTCGGCTTTGCGTGGACTTTGAAGAGCTCCGCAAGAAGAAGGGGTCCCCAAGCTGCGGCAGCGGCACCTTCGGGCCGTTAAAATGGAGAAAGTACATCGTCGTTGACGATAAGTACCTTATCTTGATGATTCTCCGCGTGCTGCTTCCCTTCCTGACGATGACTCTTCAGGATCCCTTCCGCCAAGGCCGCGGAATCTCCTGAGAAGCAACCTCCCCTCGCCTCGTTTCTCCCGCCAGACTTGAGCGCTGCAAGCCCGCGCACTGCTCACGGCGTGTAGCCAACCGGGGAAGCCAGCCCGTCGACAAGGCGTCTTGAGCTCGTGCGCTCGCTGTCTCTCCTTCGCGGGCTTGCTTGGAATACAACAAGCGTGCCAAGGGTTCCTCCCCTGGTCGTGGAAGGTGGCTGGGTGGCTTCGGTCTTGGGATCCTCTTCAAGCAGCGGGCCTCCACTCGTTCGGGCTCCTCGCGAGGCCTGGCCCGCCAAGGGGGGGGCCCCCACCCCCCACCCCCCTGCTGAAGGGGGGGGAGCCGCTTCGGGCCTCATCTGCGGTCCTAGCGGCGGAGGACGGAGTCAGCAGCATGCTCAAGTTGGCACAGGAAAGGAGCGTCGTCTGCCATGAGCTCTTTCAGGAGGCGATGGGAGCGATGAACCGGCTTGGTGAAGAGCTCATGGATGTGGACGCGCGCCTCATGGCCGAGGGTCTTCGGCTGGTGGAGAAGCGGCATAAGATGAAGGTGGCTATCAACCTCGGGCGCCACCAGCGCGAGCTTGATAATGTGAAGGCCGAGGTTTCCCTCGCAGCCTCCCGTGAGGCCTGCTCCCGAGCTCTGGAAGAGGCTCGGGAAGCTAACCGCCGTTGCGAGGCCGCGGAGAAGCGCGCGTGGGAGCTCCAAGCCTAGAGCGCCTCCTTGGATCAGCAAGTAGAGGCGCGTAGGGCCGCCCTTGCGTCATTGAGGAGGATGCCCGCCGAAGAGGAAGAGATCTGGAAGCGCGAGGTGGCGTTGGCGCTGGAAGCCGTGGAGCGTAGCCTTGAGCTCGAACGACTCAAGACGAGGGAGCGTCAAGTTGCCCAAGCGGAGGATGCCGTTGGCACGCGCGAGGCCAGGGCCCAGGAGGAGGTCGATCGCCGGGTGGCCGAAGCTTGCACGGATCTCGAGGGCAGGTACAACCTGAAGTTGGAGTTCATGGAAACTGGGGCTGCAGGTATGACTGTTGCGTTCAAGTCCAGGTTAATCGAGGTGGAGCAGCGCGAGGAGGCTGCCGGAGCCGCCCTGGTCTCGGCGCAGGCTGAACTGGCCTCTGCCCGCGCTGAGCTGCTCCCTCTTCAGCAGGGGTCACTGACGCCGAGTCCATCGCGCGGCAGAACAGGGAGGAAGTGCTTCATCGGGGGACGCTGGAGCGCGTGCATGCCCCCATGCTCCAGTACCTTAGGAATAGGGCCAATATCGCCCTGGGCCACATCTGCGATGAGAATGCTCCTCATCCCCATGTGAACGACTACGCCAGCCACCTCCACTTCTTTACTGACGTGGTGACGCGCTTGGAGAATCGTTCCGAGAGAGCTCGCCAACTTGTTGAAGAGAGGAGCTGCGGCCTGCTTGGGCGTGCGTTCTCCCGCGTCTTCAGCCATCTCCAAAATACAGACCCCGACTTTGATTTTGACGCCGCCATCGCTCCCGTACCCGAGGCCATCCGGGGTGACCTAGCGCGATGGGTGGAAGACAATGTGGACGCGCTGGTCAGGGCCTTCACTTTTGATGGCGATGCGGTGGTGGTCACGCCGGACGAAGGCGACGTGGTCGACGATGGTGATGGCGGCGCTGGTGGAGGTGATGGTGATGCTAGCGATGGTGGCAGCGATGCCAGCGACGCATCTGAGGGCGATCTGGGGGACGCGGCGAGAGACATGTCTGACTGATCCCGTGTTTCCCAGCTGTTTGTCCTGCACGCAGAAGCTCGGGCACGGCCCTAGAGGTTGTAAGAGCATTTTTGGAGGGGAAGCCCCTCATGTAAATATACTATTGCCTCTATCTTTTTAGGTCGAGTTGAATATGTGTCTTCATGAACTCACGTATCCTGGGGCAAGTTTGCTATTGTGGTTTACCTTAGCCTTGACGAGCCCCAAACCGGCTCGTGAGGTTGAGAGTTTCTGGGAAGCTCCTGAGGAACTCGTCGACACACCCGAGGGGGCGCGTGATAAGCAAGCGCTAGTCGTGGCGCGACATGTGCGTGGCACGTGTGCGCCATGCCTAGCCCCTCTCACGAGGGGCCCGCGAGGGGGAAGCAACAGGCACGAACTCTGAATTAAGGCAAGAACCAGATAGCAAGAAGTCGCTCGAACGAGAAAAGGCACCCCCGCGCACATCAATGAAAATTCAACTTCAACTTAAATCCAAATCCAGAAGGCAGGGTTACAGAAAAGAGATCCAAAGCAAATGGCCACGTTCGGCGCTTAGTCTAGTCTTCTTGTCTTCTCACCAGCACAGAGCTAAGTGTTGCCACTAGGACGTGGGAGGGAGCCCCCGAGGCCCGAGAGCGGCACTCCTGAGACTCCGGGTCGTGTACAGCCCCACTCATTATTACATGAGAGTGTCACGAGCGGAGACATTCACAGGCGTGAGACTTACATCATATCGCCAGACGAGGGCCCTGCCTTGCGCCTCCCTCGACCACCGTTGGGGGCGACCAGAAACCAGGACAACACCAAGGGGTAAAGGGGACGCCAGCGGTGCCCTTGGCGACCATGGGTCCTCTGCCGGGGGAAGGCTCTGGAGTGCCTCCCCGGCATAGGGCCTACCTCCCGGGGACGCCTTGCTCTGTGCGGTGCGGGGAGGGGCCTTGCTCCCGGCCCCTCTCCTGCGGCCCTCAGCATGCCCCCCTGGCAGCAGGGAGGTCAACAAGCTGGGGCCGCCATCCACTACTGCGACCTGATCCTCCTGCGTCCCACGGTTAGCGTAAGCCTACTCCTGAGGAATTAGTGGTACCCTGTAGTTGTTGTCGCCGGCGCGGTTGGTGAGGCTTCCGGAGGGCTCCTGAAAGGTGCCGACTTCTAGCGCCTCCTCCTCCCAGCCCGGCTCGAGGAACGAGCCATGGTCGTCTTCCAGCATGTACTCCTTGTCCACCATGTGGGGCACGTAGGCCTCCGAGGCCGTCGCCTCAAAGACCTCGCCGTAGTGCCCCATGCTCCATGTTGCCCCGCCCAACGTGCCGCCTTGAGGGTGGTAGGGTTGCATCCCGCCGGGGCCGTAGGTGGCAGCGCTCGTGCCCGCGCCCATCGGAGGTGGCACGGGTGCAAGCGGCCGTCCAGCTCCATTGGTTGCGCCGGTGTCGACGAAGCCTGGTGGCGCGCCCGTGGGCACACAGGCACGGCGAGGCCCGCCATGCGACCCGGCCGCGACTTGAGGTGTGAGCAGAGAGCAGAAGGGTGGTGCTCCCGAGGCCATGGCGTCCAAGAGCTCGGCGACGCGCTCCAGCAATGCATCCCAGCTGCTCTCCATTAACCGGCATCGCAGCAGCTCCTGGGCCAGTGTGAGTGCGACCCTCATGTTTGCTTGCTCTCGTCGGGTGTGTGGCACTGTGGCCACGGGGTGGCTTGAGGCTCTTGCGGCTGCCCGCACTTGCCGCAGAGTAAGGGCGGACGGCGGGTGACCATGTCACCCACGCCCCTCAGTGTTTGGTGGTGCGCGTGCTACCTAGGGCGCTGGGTTGAGGTCTTCTTGAGCAGGCGGCACCGGCCGGGCTGGCCAGGCTGCCCAGCAGTCGGCGTTGGTCCTTGAGTCGTCGAACATCAGAGCCGCGGAGTGTCGGGGGACCAATGAGCGGATCAACTGGCGGAAGAAGAGCTCCGGCGCACCCCTACCTGGCGCGCCAAATGTTGGATCTCGGGTTCCGGCAAAACCCTCAAGGTTCGAACACTGGGGTGCGCACGAAGATCTCCCCCTACCAACTCACGCCCTCAAACTTGCCACGATCTCAAAGGCAAGCTCGATGGACCCGCAACACAAGAGACACAAGATTTATACTGGTTCGGGCCACCGTTGTGGTGTAATACCCTACTCCAGTGTGGTGTGGTGGATTGCCTCTCGAGCTGAGGATGAACAATACAAGGGGAAGAACAGCCTCCTGAGGTGAGGTGTTCTTGTGCTTGGTGGATGTGAGGATGGGTTGGATCTAGTCAAAGTTGAGATGGCTGATGGTTCCCTTTGTCCCGTTGCCCACTGTGGTGGCTAATCCTATTTATAGAGGCCCTGGTCCTATCCCCAAATATTGAGCGGGAAGGGAGCCAACAACGGCCAATTTGAAAGGGGACAGCTAGTACAAGTTATCCTGACAAAAGCAGTCTTCACGTGCCAAAGGCTCTGGTGGTGACGCCGCCTTGGGATCCATGGTGACCTCCGTCTTGCCGTACTGCTGGTCTTGGTCTTGTTGCACCGATATGGAAACCTTCGCTAGACGCCTCGGTACTCCTCGCCTACGCTTTCCTCCTTAGCACCAAAGAGGAAACAAGGACACTATGCGCGCTGGCGCGCGCCTAGCGCCCGCCTAGTCTCAATCGTCATGGCTCACGTCATCGGAACCTCGCGAGGTTTGCCTTGCCTTGAGCTCTCTGCCCCTCGTGAGCCAGCCTGGTGAGGCCGCTCCCGAGGAGATCTTGTGTCGTCCGCCTCGCGAGGCTTGGCTCCTCGCGAGGGTCTTGAATGCTTGTTGGTGAAGATGGGCCGTACGGACCCGCTCGCAGAGCCACGCCGAGGGCCGCAGGCAGGCAAGTCTGGGGACCCCCGTTCGCAGAACACCGACAGTGATGATCATCATTATTAGAGCATTGTCCCAGTAAGGAAATGATGATGGAGACTATTGTTGGGGAACATAGTAATTTCAAAAAAATTCCTATGCACACGCGAGATCATGGTGATGCATAGCAACGAGAGGGAAGAGTATTGTCTACGTACCCTTGTAGACCATAAGCGGAAGCATTATGACAACGCAGTTGATGTAGTCGTACGTTTTCACGATCGACCGATCCCAGCACCGAAGGTACGACACCTTCGCGATCTGCACACGTTCGTCTTGGTGATGTCCCGCGAACTCATGATCCAGTAGAGCTTCGAGGGATAGCTTTGTTAGCATGATGGCGTGATGACGGTGATGATGTTGCTACCGGAACAGGGCTTCGCCTAAGCACTGCTACGATATGACCGAGGTGGATTATGGTGGAGGGGGGCACCGCACACGGCTTGGAACAATCAACTTGTGTCTCCTAGGGTGCCCCCTGCCCCGGTATATAAAGGAGCAAGGGAGGAGGCCGGTCGGCCCTAGTGGCGCCCAAGGAGAGGAGGAATCCTCCTCCTAGTAGGAGTAGGATTCATCCTTTCCTAGTCCTACTAGGAAGGAGGAAGGGGGAAGGAAAGAGAGGGAAAGAGGGGCCGCGCCCCCATCCCGTAGTCCTATTCAGACTCCCCTTGGGGGGAGCGCCACCTCCTGGGTTGCTGCCCTCCATCTCCCCTAAGGCCCACTAAGGCCCAATACTTCCTCGGGGGGTTTCGGTAACCCCTCCGGCACTCCAGTTTTCTCCGAAATCACCCAGAACACTTCCGGTGTCCGAATATATCCGTCCAATATATCGATCTTTATGTATCGGCCATTTCGAGACTCCTCTTCATGTCTGTGATCATATCCGGGACTCCGAACTACCTTCGGTACATCAAAACACATAAACTCATAATACCGATCGTCACCAACGATAAGTGTGCGGACCCTGCGGGTTCGAGAACTATGTAGACATGACCGAGACTCATCTCTGGTCAATAACCAATAGCGGAACCTGGATGCTCATATTGGTTCCTACATATTCTATGAAGATCTTTATCGGTTAAACCGCATAACAACATACGTTGTTCCCTTTGTCATCGGTATGTTACTTGCCCGAGATTCGATCGTCGGTGTCTCAATACCTACTTCAATCTCGTTACCAGCAAGTCTCTTTACTCGTTCCATAATGCATCATCCCACAACTAACTCATTAGTCACATTGCTTGCAAGGCTTATAGTGATGTGCATTACCGAGAGGGCCCAGAGATACCTCTCCGATAGACGGAGTGACAAATCCTAATCTCGACCTATGCCATCTCAACAAACACCATTGGATACACCTGTAGAGCATATTTATAATCACCCAGTTATGTTGTGACGTTTGATAGCACACAAGGTGTTCCTCCGGTATTCAGGAGTTGCATAATCTCATAGTTAGAGGAACATGTATAAGTCATGAAGAAAGTAGTAGCAATAAAACTGAATGATCATTATGCTAAGCTAACGGATGGGTCTTGTCCATCACATCATTATCTAATGATGTGATCCCGTTAATCAAATGACAACACATGTCCATGGCTAGGAAACTTAACCATCTTTGATTAGCGAGCTAGTCAAGTAGAGGTATACTAGGGACACTCTGTTTGTCTATGTATTCACACATGTGCTAAGTTTCCGGTTAATACAATTCTAGCATGAATAATAAACATTTATCATGATATAAGGAAATATAAATAAAAACTTTATTATTGCCTCTAGGGCATATTTCCTTCAACTATGATTCCCCCACAAGTCAGGATGAGACTCCCAACGAAAAATAAAAAAGAAAAGAAAAAAGAGGCCATAAACAAAGAGAAAAGGCCCAAATAAAAAATGAGAGAAAAAGAGAGAAGGGGCAATGCTACTATCCTTTTACCACACTTGTGCTTCAAAGTAGCACCATGATCTTCATGATAGAGAGTCTCCTATGATTGTCACTTTCATATACTAGTGGGAATTTTTCATTATGGTACTTGGCTTGTATATTCCAATGATGGACTTCCTCAAATTACCCTAGGTCTTCATGAGCAAGCAAGTTGGATGCACACCCACTTAGTTTATTTTTGAGCTTTCATACACTAATAGCTCTAGTGCATCCGTTGCATGGCAATCCCTACTCACTCACATTGATATCTATTGATGGGCATCTCCATAGCCCGTCGATACACCTAGTTGATGTGAGACTATCTTCTCCTTTTTGTCTTCTCCAAAACCACCCTTCTATTCCACCTATAGTGCTATGTCCATGGCTCACGCTCATGTATTGCATGAAGATTGAAAAAGTTTGAGAACATCAAAAGTATGAAACGATTGCTTGGCTTGTCATCGGGGTTGTGCATGATTTAAATATTTTGTGTGATGAGGATAGAGCATAGCCAGACTATATGATTTTATAGGGATAGCTTTCTTTGGCCATGTTATTTTGAGAAGACATGATTGCTTTATTAGTATGCTTGAAGTATCATCATTCTTATGCCAATATTGACCTTTTGTTTTGATTCTTATGGATCTGAATATTATTGCAACAATAACGAAGATTACATTGGTAAATATGTTAGGTAGCATTCCACATCAAAAATTCTATTTTTATCATTTACCTACTCGAGGATGAGCAGGAATTAAGCTTGCATGCCTGCAGGTCGACTCTAGAGGATCCCCGGGTACCGAGCTCGAATTCGCCCTATAGTGAGTCGTATTACAATTCACTGGCCGTCGTTTTACAACGTCGTGACTAGAGATATGGCAAATGAAATATACATGGAGTTAAATTTAGCGTAAGGCACATATACAATGTTTTAAATCCTCGAAAAATTAAGAGTTAAATTTGGTTGGCGGTGGGGGTGGGGAGGGTGTTTGAGTTAAAGTATAAGGAAAGAGATAGAGATGCTCTAGCTTCACAACGACTTTGGGAGTCTTTGGAAAATGCCCCACTTTGCAAATCCTCGACTAGAGCATGCAGAGTAGCACCAAATGCTTTAATTTATAGAGTTGAATGTGTAGAGCGGAGAGGTGCATGGTTCGAGCATGTTTAGAGCGGAGAGGTGCATGGTTCAAGCATTTTCCAGTTCCACAAGATGGCAAAATGTGAAGCTGGTCGAAATCAGCCGTGCATGCCATTAGTAAGTCAAGTTGTTCACTTGTCCTATTGTCCATCTCCATCACAACTTCAATCCATCGGGTCACTGCTCAACCGAAAACGGATACGCTAACGCGCAACGACTTTCACGTCGGTTGCTCAATCGTTCAACTCTAGCGTTGTAGCCAGGCACCAACACACCTAACGCCACCACCCGCTCCATGGCCCGCAATCCACTTCTCTTCTCTCGAATTGTGCGTGCATGTAAATGGCGGATGATAGTAGTCAGGCTCATGGCAAGCAATGGATACATGATCTTTTGGGACATGGTGGGCTGGCGTCTGAACCTGGGTGACTATGCACGACCTTGGCATCGTTACTTAACCTGTTTTGACTTTGGCACCGACCCGTTCTTGTAGGCGCACAATACGGATGATGCTCGTGGAGAATGGAAGGTTCCCCATGTCCACCTGCTTATGGAGGGTTCAGGGTAGGACTATGCGGTAGTGGAGAGCAGAGATACGGCAGTGGCAGCATGGGAGCAGTTCCATGGGGATGGCGGAGTAGGACCAACCGCAAGAGAATGATACCGGTGGAGTGTAGAATCAACGATTTTGCTGCTAAACAATTTATTGGACAACAAATTTGGACGGTTGAGTGTGGAGCAGGGATCTAGAGCCAGACTATATGGATCAGCCAAACATGGAGAATTCCCTATTAGGCTACCACGACCTTCTTGCAATAGTTTTTTTATTTAATTCAGGTTGGCCTAATTCCCAGTCGACTGAGATTTGTTAAACCATGTGAGCAATACACACTAAAAAAATCCCATTCTTTGCTCGTAGCGAAGAGTAGTGCCCAAACCGTACGAATCATGCACCCTCCCACGCTCATGGTCGACCCGGTATGAGTGCTTTAGCCGGATGTTTCTGTTTCCATCTTATATCCATCTGGTTTGCTTTTGCTTTAAACCTCTTTTTGTCTGTATTTGCATATCTTTTTTTCCTTTCGGTTTTCGCATTTCTTTTGTTTTTTTCATTTCCTTTTTATCTTTTTTTTCTCGAATAGTTTTTGAAATCCACATATATTTTAGTATCTGAGGACTTTTTTAATAATTCATGATTGTTATAGTTTTTTTGAAATTTTTTATATTGATGAACATTAACATTTTATTTTAATTTGTGACATATTCAAATCCATGGACAATATTTAAAATAATTCATGGATTTTTTTAAATAATTGTTTTAGAAAAAGAGTTATTTTACATGTGTAAGACAACGGACAACTGGTTTTCTCAAGGAACCAACAAAAACTGTTTTTTAGACAAAAAACTGGTTTTGTTAACCTGTAATGGAACAACCACTTCTCCAGCGAGCAACACGTTGTTGGGCCTGCCCCACCGTGCGTTATACTGCATATGTGGATGCCCGAAATGCTGATGCCCCAGTCTGACGGCTTGCACAAGATACATCTTGAACTTTTTTTCAACCTACATGACAATATTTTATTTCAAATACACATTGAGTACTTGTTGTACATTTTTCACATACTCGTGAACAATTTTTTGATAAACGTTGAATTTGCAATGCATGATGATTTTTAAAAATGTGTTGAACGTAGTTTTAACGTGTGAACATTTTTGAATATCATGATTTTTTTAATGGTTTGAACATTTTCTAAACTTGAGCGAACAATTTTTGTACACTGCATGAACATTTTTTTGAATCGCACAAACATTTTATAAACCGTGAGAATGAACGTTTTACAGTCACGGATCAATTTTAATACATGGTAAACAATTTTTTAACTAAATAAAGTTAGTTTTTCATAAGTATGAAGCAAGAAAAGAAAAAAGAGAAAGAAATGCCTCGCACTAGAAAAATAAAAGAAAAAGGGAAAAACTGAAGTGAGTCGGGCCACCACTCGCTTCCCTTGCCATGTGCTGCCAATTAGCCAACATTCGGCTGTTGCCAAATTTTGGCATGCCAACTTTCGGCTACAAACCAATTAGGGTCTTATTAGCCGCCTGCAGGCGGCAAATAGACAACACAACCCCTACTGGACACCCCACTACTGGCAGCTCAGTTTGGGCCAGCCAAGTTTGGTGTTTTCTCGCTGCTTTCCTGTTCGTTGCAGTTTTGCTGTAGTTCATATGTTAGAGTTTTTTTTTTGTATTTTTACCTTGTCATTTTTCTTTCTTTTTCTAATACACAGTGAACATTTTTTATTGCATGATGAACAGTTTTTCATACACACTGAGCATTTTTGTAATATATATATATAACAATTTTTAATATATGATGAACTTGTTTAATTATATGATCAATGTTTTTATTACTCACTAAGATTTTTCTAATATAAGGTAAATTTTCTCAATATAAGTGAACATTTTGTCATATAAATTATTTTCAAAAATCACATACCAAAAATTTTAAATATATTTTTATTTTAAAAAGATCTTTAAATATCTAGCTCCATAAATAACAACAGTCTTTTTTTTGAGAGAAGAGCCGACTAAAAACTGAACAGATAAAAACAAAAACCGACTCGCGGCAGAGCCAGCAGGCCCATTTGCCCATGCTTTTCCGGCCGAGCCGGTCCTATTAATGCGAATGCGTGGTCGATAGGGGGAACCCTTATTTCTCGCATCAAACGAGACAGGAGCGACCCCAGAAGGGAGCGCCGGTTGGGCCGGCCCACACGCGTGGGAAACACCAGACTGTTTTCTGTTTCCTTTTTTTCGTACTTTTTTTTTATTTTGCTTTTTTATACTTATGTTTATACTTCAAATATTACTAGCAAAAGGACCCATGCGTTGCAATGACAGAAACAGTAATCGTAATGTTCAATGGCCATAATCATATTTTGCTGCATCACCAAGATACACTGTCACTCTCAATTTCGTGAAATTATAAATAATTTTGAAATATTAAAAAAATGATAAACTCGTGCACATATTTCAAATTGTGAACATTTTTAAAATTCATGAACACTTTTACATATTTTTAAAATTTTCTAAAATCAAGAACATTTTTAAAGTTCATAAATATATATATTATTCGTAAACACTTTTGCATTTTTTGAACATTTTCTAAATAATTTAAAAAATATTGAACAAGTATTAGAAAATATTGAACAAATATTTTTTTTAAATGTTGAAGAAATTATTTGAAAAATGTTGATCACGTATTTAAAAATGTTGAACGAGTATTTTAAAAATGGTCATCTCACTGTATTTTTTTTTGAAGGGAGGTCATCTCACTGTAGACCAGTAGAACTAGTCGCTGCGGCCGATAGGAGCGATTATATATATGGCCTGATGCGAGACCAGACGAGGTCGTGCCTCAAGGGCGTCATGCCTCGCTACTATTAGGCCGGCCCAAGTAGCTATCTGCAGGGTTATTTCATGTTTTATATTTATATTTTTTTTTGATATTTTTGAAATTTTCTAGAAACATAAATTCCAAAATCCTAAAAATACTTCGAAATTTCAAAATCTAAAAATTTGGAAAATGTTAAAGTAGTGTAAAATATTCATTAGCATAGTTTAAACAATGTTGATAGCATTAAAAGAATTGTTGCAGTAAATAAATGCTCACATGTTTCTAAAAAAGTGACATTTGAATAAAATGTTTATTGAATGTAAAAAAATCTTGTAATTCCAAAAAACATTGTACCATGAAACATGCAAAAAAAGTTATACTGGAAGTAAAATATGTTTCATAGTTTTAAAAAATTGTTCCCTGCAATTCAAAAAATATATTTTAACATATATTTGAAAAATGTTTTCATGTTTTCAAGAAATATATTTAAAAATATGAATTTTAAATATGATAGTCATGTATATGAAACTTGTTAAACATGTATAAAAAATTATAGGTATAACGAAATTTACAATGTGTATGAAAGAAAGTAAACATCAAAACATATATTTGAACAATATGTTAACCATGTGTATGATAGATGTAAAGTGTGTATAAAAATAATGTTCCTGCTGTATACGAAAATGTACAATATGCATGTGAAAAAGTGGACATATGTTAAAAATGGGACATAAGAAATCTGAAGAAAACCCAAAAAGAAACAAAGAAAAGAAAAAAACGAAAGAAAAAAGATAGAAAAAATGAAGAAAACCCCGAAAAAATCAGTGCGAACATTGACAATCGAGAAGAAAAACAACATAGAAATAAAACTCGAGCAAGAGGTGCTACATGATAAGTATCCAATGTATCTATAATTTTTTATTGTTCAATGCTATTATATTATCTGTTTTGGATGTTTTATATGCATTATTATGTTATTTTATATTATTTTTGGGACTTACTTATTAACCCAGAGCCCAGTGTTTTTTTCTTTTTTTGAGTTTCGCAGAAAAGGAACATCAAACGGAATAAAACTTCACAATGATTTTTCTTGGACTAGAAGACACCCAGAGGACTCGGAGTCCAAGCCAGAAGAGGCACGAGGCGGCGGCAAGGGTCGAGGGTGCGCCCTGGGCAGGGGCCTACCTTGTGGCCCCCTCGGGGTTCCCCTGACCTAAATCTTCATCCTATATATTCACATATATTCCAAAACCCTCAGAGGAGTCCACAAAAATACTTTTCCGCCGCCGCAACCTTCTGTTCCCATGAGATCCCATCTTGGGGCCTTTTCCGGCATCCTACCGGAGAGGGATTCGATCAGGGAGGGCATCTACATCAACCCTATTTTCCTTCCGATGAAGCGTGAGTAGTTTACCTCAGACCTATGGGTCCATAGCTATGTAGTGACCAAACCTCAAACGATCTGATCTCTGTGCTCAGGTGTCATCCCTGGATCAGTAATGCTGACACCACACAGTACTCGGAGGATTTATAACAGAGTAGCAATCACACACTTATTACATCGAGTGTCTCAATAGAGAACTTATTACAATAAATAAGGCTTAAGGCCATCTAATGACGATAACAACGGAAGGCTTGGAAGATAAGTGAGTCCATCAACTCCAACGGCATCACTGAGTATAGAACCACGACCTAAAAACTCCTTAATCGTCGTCTGAAAAGTCTGCAACATTAACGTTGTAGCCCGAAACGGGTCAGCACATGGAATATGCTGGCAAAGTAACACATAGAGAGTAATGGAATGAAACTGCTATACTATATGCATATTTGGCTGGTGGAAAGCTCTATGGTTACAGTTTTGCATAAAGCCAATTTTTCCCTACTACAAAAGAATAAATTTTATTTAACTATCATGGTAGTTGTTAAACATTGAGAATGGTTGACAGCATTCTCAATCCCAATTAAGCATCATCATTAAACAAAACTCAACCAAAATTAATTTAGAGTAACATGTTGAGATTCACATGATAATCCAAGTACTAGATACTCAAGATGTCCATAACCGGGGACACGGCTAACCATGATTAGTTTATACACTCTGCAGAGGTTTGCGCACTTTTCCCCACAAGACTCGATCGCCTCCATTTGGTTTCTCGCACTACATGGTGTTTGAGAAGACGGATGACCGAGACATAGTCTTTCAGAAGCGCTAGCACCTTACGATGGGTAGACCGTTTACCTACTTTCCCCTACATCTGCTAGTCTACCCTGTAAGAGTTCGCATGACTTAATCAACTATGCTAGAGCCCATAATAGCTTGTGGCTGCACACGGAAGTTTCCTAGTATGAAAAATCTCATGATCCATTTGGGCCTGGGTGGCGGTCCATAAAGAAAAACAGGCAATCCTGGAGTACCCAGGTACCTCAATACACCCAGATGTGTGTTAAAGTTGCCACCTTAGATAAACCATTAATTAACAAACTCACACCTGTCATGGATATCACTCACCCATTCCACGTCTACTAGCATGGCATGGCATAATAGGCAAACGTAGAAGTAATTCCCAAAGGTTTGATAATAAACAGGTAATAGGTACTACCTCAACTACTTCCCATCCCATAATTTAATTAGATCCTAATCATGCAATGTTTGAGGATTTATTTAATGCAATAAAACTGGGTAGTAGGAGGTATGATCAAAGTGTTACTTGCCTTGCTGATGATCGGCGAAACCTAGAGATTCAAAGTAACAGGCGGCGCACTCCGGGTATTCTATCACAGACAAACAAACAATCATACAATAAGTATTCATCTAATGCACAGGTAAAACTCGAATAAGAGATCTAACCAGAAAGTTCAACTTAAGAACTCCGGTTTGCAAAATGAATCAAATCAAACGAAGCAATGAAAGTCAAACGGCAAAAGAAACAGGCTTCGTTTACTATTTTGGATCTAGGGCAATTTTTAAAGTGGCAAAAACTTGTTTAAGTTGGTTAAACGGTTAGAGGGTTTCGAGACGAAACTCCAGGCACTTGAATCGCCTGATTCCGATAACCGAGCGAAAAGTTATACTAAAACGAAAATGGGATCCGGAATCGCGATCAGAAAAATCGCGGATTTAATCCGAGAAAAAGAAAAACGACGAACGTTCGCTAGAACGAACGAACGGACAAACGCTCGCTAAATAAATAAATCGGAAAAACCGATCTATTTAAAAAAACCGAAACTAAAAAATAAAACCGTGACTTTTTTTCTTTTTCTTTTTTCTTATCGGGCGGGGTCCGGCGGCGGCGGCTAGGTTCGGCTGGGCTAGGGCGGCTCGGGGTGGCGATTTAAAGGCTACCCTCGGGCGGAGTCCCGCTCGTACGGCCCGAAGTCGGTTCGCGTTTTTTTAAATTATTCCGCGCAAAAACAAATAAAAGAAATACTAAGCGGACTCCAAAAATCCCGAAATAAATTTTCTCGGGCTTCTAAAATCAAGCCGCACAAGGTGAACATTTATTTGTGGCCTAAATGCAACTTTGAAAAACACACATTTTTCCTAAATTCAAATAAAATACCGAAAAACTCCGAAATAAAATCTTGTTTGATTTTATTATTAAATCCTCAATATTTCTTTATCTTTGGGAAAGTCATATTATTCCCTCTCTCATTTTTTTTGATATTGGAAAAATAATTGAAGATGAAATAAATAAATCAAATGATCCTCTTTTTCAAATTTGAGAAAACTCTCAAATATGAAAATAGCGAAATCTCCAACTCTCTCCGAAGGTCCTTGAGTTGCGTGAAATTTCTAGGATCGACCAAAATGCAAGAAAATATGCTATGCATGATGATCTAGTGTATAACATTCCAAATTGCAAATTTGGGATGTTACAAACCTACCCCCCTTAAGATGAATCTCGCCCTCGAGATTCGGGTTGGCTAGAAAATATGTGAGGGTGGTCCTTGAGCAAATCTTCTTCTCTTTCCCAGGTGGCTTCATCCTCTGAGTGGTGGTTCCACTGAACTTTGCAAAACTTGATAACCTTGCTGCGGGTAACTCTGCTGGCATAATCGAGGATCTTGACTGGCTTCTCCTCATATGTTAAGTCATCCTCCAACTGAATCGCTTCAAGCGGTACTGTATCTCTTAGCGGTACCTCCGCCATCTCGGCGTGACATTTCTTCAGCTGAGAAACATGGAATACATCATGAACTCCTGACAGTCCCTCTGGTAATTCCAACTTATAAGCGACTTCTCCCATACGTTGCAAGATCTTGTACGGTCCAATGAAGCGCGGTGCTAACTTTCCGTTAACTCCAAAGCGCTTAACTCCTCGAAGTGGGGATACTCGGAGATAAACTCTGTCTCCGGTTTCGTAGACTGTCTCCTTGCATTTAGAATCTGCGTAGCTCTTCTGCCTGGACTGGGCTACCTTGAGCCTATCGCGAATCAACTTAACTTTCCGTTCAGACTCCTTAATCAATCTGGTCCAAAGAATTGACGGTCTCCAACTTCGTCCCATGACAACGGTGTCCTGCACCTCCTTCCGTATAAAGCTTCGAAAGGTGCCATCTTCAAAATGGTTTGGTAACTGTTGTTATAAGAAAACTCCGCATACGGCAAGTTATCGTCCCAACTAGTTCCATAATCTAGCGCACAAGCTCTCAGCATATCCTCCAAAATCTGATTGACTCTCTCAGTCTGTCCATCTGTCTGCGGATGAAAAGCTGTACTAAATTCTAGCCTAGTACCCAAAGTCTCATGCAACTGCTTCCAGAACTTTGAGGTAAATTGGGTTCCTCTATCTGATACGATGCTCCTCGGAACTCCATGCAAACAAATGATCCTAGTCATGTATATCTTTGCCAACTTAGCACTGGTGTAAGTGGTCTTAACTGGAATAAAATGTGCTACCTTCGTCAAACGATCAACTACTACCCATATTGAGTCATAGCCTGATTTTGTCCTGGGTAGTCCTGTGATAAAATCCATGCCTATCTTATCCCACTTCCATTCGGGTATCGGCAATGGTTGTAACAATCCTGCTGGCTTCTGATGCTCTGCCTTTACTCTCTGACATACGTCACAAACTGCTACATATGCTGCAATATCCTTCTTCATTCCAGTCCACCAAAATGTATCCTTCAAATCCAAATACATCTTGGTATTCCCTGGGTGAATCAAATACGGTGAATCATGTGCCTCTTGCAAAATCAATTTCCTGATCTCCGGGTCATTTGGCACATAAACACGGTCCTCAAACCATAGGGTATCGTGCTCATCCTCACGAAATCCCTTTGCTTTTCCTTCGCTCAATATCTCTTTTATAGCAGCAATCTCCTTGTCAGATTTCTAAGCTTCTCTGATTTTATCCATCAATGTTGACTGAATCTCCAATGTTGCTACATAGCCTCTCGGAACTATTTCCAAACATAGCTCACGAAGGTTTTCTGCTAACTCCTTGGGTATTTTTCCTGTCATTAGAGTATTGACATGGCTCTTACGGCTCAATGCGTCAGCTACCACATTAGCTTTTCCGGGATGGTAATGCAATCTCATGTCATAATCCTTGATGAGATCCAACCATCTCCTTTGTCGGAGGTTCAACTCCTTCTGCGTGAAAATGTACTTCAAACTCTTGTGATCCGTGTACACCTCACAATGATTTCCAATGAGGAAATGTCTCCACGTCTTCAATGCATGCACTACGGCTGCTAACTCCAAATCATGCGTGGCATAATTCAACTCATGAGGCTTCAGTTGCCGTGAAGCATATGAAACAACTCTCCCTTCCTGCATAAGCACTGCTCCAAGTCCTCGACGTGAAGCGTCGCAATACACCTCATAATCCTTGGTCTGATCTGGCAAAATCAATACTGGTGAGGTAACCAAGCGTTTCTTCAATTCCTGGAAACTAGCCTCACATTCCTCAGTCCAATTTAACTTAGTATCCTTCTTCAACAACTCCGTCATAGGCTTCGCAATCCTTGAGAAATTCTCAATAAACCTCCGGTAGTATCCTGCGAGTCCAAGAAAACTCCGGATCTCTCCAACTGTCGTTGGTGATTCCCATTCGGTTACGGTCTCAACCTTAGTGGAGTCAACTGCTATACCTTCTCTGGATATAATGTGTCCGAGGAATCCAACTTCCTTCAACCAAAACTCACATTTGCTGAATTTGGCGTATAACTGATGTTCCCTTAGTTTCTCCAAAACCAAACGCAAATGTTCCTTATGCTCCTCTTCATTCTTTGAATAAACCAGGATGTCATCAATGAACACTACGATGAACTTATCCAAAAACTCCATAAACACTTTGTTCATCAGGTTCATAAAATAGGCAGGTGCGTTAGTCAATCCAAATGACATAACGGTATACTCATACAGTCCATATCTTGTGGTGAATGCTGTCTTAGGTATGTCCTGCTCCCGAATCTTCAATTGATGGTACCCTGATCGCAAATCGATCTTGGAAAACACTTTAGCTCCTTGCAAACGATCAAACAGATCATTAATCATTGGCAGTGGGTACTTATTCTTGATGGTTACTTCATTCAATCCTCGATAATCAACAACCATCCTTAATGATCCATCCTTCTTTTCCACTAGAAGTACGGGTGATCCCCAAGGCGAAGAACTTGGGCGAATATATCCCTTTATCCAGTAACTCCTTAATCTGCTTCTTAATTTCCACCAAATCCTTTGCTGGCATCCGGTACGGTTGCTTCGATATTGGGCCTGTACCTGGCAATAACTCAATCAAAAACTCAATGTCTCTATCCGGTGGCATGCCTGGTAATTCCTCAGGAAATACATCAGGAAAATCCTTTACCACTGGTACTTCTTCTTGCACAACTCCTGTTAGGGGTTTACTTGTGTCCTGTTTGGCACATGCCGGGATACATACTTGATCCTTCTTCCTTCTGGTGTGGTAAGCAAAATTGTCTTACTGGCGCAATCGATGTTTCCTCCATACATCGACAGCCAATCCATACCAAGAATCACATCCAGACCTTGGGACTCCAGAATAATTAAATCCGTTGGGAAAACATGCCTTCCTATACTTAATGGCACTTGGAAACATCCTTGTCTGGCCATGTACTCTGCTCCTGGCGAGCTTACTAGCATAGGCGTTTTAAGAATCCTAGTGGGCAGGCTATACTTTTCCACAAATCCCCTTGATATGTATGAATGCGATGCACCAGTATCGAAAAGAACGAGTGCGGTAAATGACTTAACAAAAAACTTACCGATTACTGCATCAGGCTGATCTTCAACCTCCTCCACATTAACGTGGTTCACCTGTCCCCTATTGAAAGGGTTCGGCTTTTTCCCAGAGCTTCCATTGCCTTTTCCATTCTGGCCTTCGGGACATTCATTGGCATAATGTCCGGTCTTGGAACACTTGAAACAAGTGACTTGACTCAGATCTCTCTTGGTTGGGGTCGATGGGGTGGTACGGTTCTGGCCGTTGCTTCCTCCATTCCCATTACCATTCTTGTGGCCATTATGGTTGTGCGAACTACCTCCTCCATGGGTATGCTGAAACTGAAATCCCGGTTTAGGGGTAAAACGGGGCTTCTACTGAGCTCCAGAGTTATACTTCCCCTGTCCATACTTCCTCTTACGGTTCTCAATCTGCTGTTGCTTCCCTTCAATCATGATGGCACAATCTACCAACTCCTGGTAGTTGTTGAAACTCGCTACCATCAACTGCATGCTTAGTTCATCATTCAGTCCTTCCAGAAACTTCTCCTGCTTAGCTGCATCCGTAGCAACGTCATCTGGGGCATAACGTGCTAACTTGCTGAAATCGTCAATGTACTGGCCAACTGTCCTTCCTCCTTGGCGTAAGTTGCGAAACTCACGCTTCTTCATGGCCATAGCTCCTGCTGAAACATGGGCAGTGCGGAAAGCTTGCTGAAACTGATCCCATGTGACAGTGTCAACTGGGTAAGTGGCTGTGAAATTCTCCCACCATGCTGCCGCGGGTCCGTCAAGCTGATGAGCGGCAAACTTCACTTTCTCACCATCCGTGCATCCTGCAGTGGTCAACTCCCTTCCTATCTTGCGGAGCCAATCGTCTGCTACTATTGGCTCGGTACTACTGGAAAACACCGGCGGATTCAGCCTAAGGAAACGGGCTAAGTGGTCAACAGGTGGTGGTGGTGGTGGTGGTGGGTTGTTGTTGTTGTTGTTCTGCTGGTTCTGGACTAACATCTGCATCAATTGATTCTGCTGCTGGATCAACTGAGTGAGCTCCGGCAGAAAGGCAAATCCGGGGTCACGTCTCGGAGGCATCTGAGGGTTTTTTAGAAAAGATGAGATATAAGAATAGAGGGGGTCTAAAGGGAAAACACTACCCATATGCACATGAGGCAAAAGCACACAATTTCACTTCAATCAATCAAATAAGGGCTTACAATCGGTCTAAAACTATCGCAAAAGTGCTCGACTATAATGTTTACAGGGGGGAAAATGCTACTACTATCTGGTGGTCATCTAGAAATTTGAACTGGTGGAAGACTCCATGATATCTGCTCCAGCTTCGTCTTCAAAGTCGGGTTCACTTAGATCCGAATCGGTGTCGTTGATGATGATGTAGTTGTCCGGACATGCGACGTACTCGTCTTCCTCCTTGGATGCTAACTTCCTCTTGAGTTCTTCAATCTCCTGCTTAAGATCGCCATTGTGTCTTGCTAGAGCTACGATCTCGTCCATGTAGTCCTTGCGTGTAGACTTCAGTTCTCCTTCTAGCTCGGTGATCCTTGCCTTTGCATTCTTCAACTCTATCATATCATTGCACATCTGGTTCTCGTGGCGTCGAATGTGCTGGTTTAACTCCTGGATGAAAGATGCAATGGATCTATCCTTCTTGGTGCTGACTAAATCCCATTGTTCGTCTCGGCGTCCGCAAATCTGGTAGATAGTGTCCTTGAGGTCTTCTTGATAAACTTCTCCAATGCGTCCCATGGTGATATGAGCTGCCATGCTCCTTCCCAGACTCCAGGTTGGTGCATTGAAAACACTATCTATGGGCTTCGTGATTGGTGCGAATGTCCTTCCCGAAACGTGAGCTTGAATCTTCCAGCGCTCCTCTTCAGGCAGGGTGGCGTTGAAGGTTCCCGTGAAGCTTGGTAATCCAATGTTCAGGTACTTGGTGACTTCCTTCAAGTGAAATCCAAAAGGTGTGCCTTCATCCGGTTGAGC